>NC_134699.1:51078085-51378085 GCF_050947455.1 Rhinoderma darwinii
TATATGCCGATAGGAAAATAATAATTCCTCCTCAGTTTCCTCCCGGAGTCTAGGTCTGGTTGTCCTCAAAAAATATTTGTCTGAAGATCCCTTCCTACAAATTTGCTCCCAGATTCCTCGGTCCTTTTGAGATTTTGCAACAGATTAACACTGTGTCTTTTAAGATACGGCTACCTCGAACCTCAAAATCCCTTGGCTCTGCAGTTGCTTCCCGGGGTTCTTCTGATGTCTTTGAGGTAAAATATATCCTGGACTACAAGAAGGTAGGAGGGAAAATCGTGTATCTGGTGGACTGAAAGGGGTTTGGTCCTGAGGATAGGCCTTGGAAGCATGAAGAAAATGTGGATGCCGCAGCTCTCATTAGGAAGTTCCTCCTACGCTCTGGACCGAAGAGGGGGCGTAAGGGGGATACTGTAATGCCCGTGGTAGCTGAATGCCGACATTCCTCACTTACCGGCAGCCACGACCGCAGGACTCTCTAGACTTGCCGGCGTCTCCTCCTCCAGAGATGCCGGCACACACTGCTCTCTTCCCCTGCTGTTCCAATTAGGGTGCACACGCTCTTCCCCGGTCTTAAAGGGCCAGCGCGCACACCAGCAACTTTAAAAAAGGACTCTGCCCACTTCCACCTTGCCTGAGCACTGTTGTGTCTTCCCTACATTGAAGGGAATGGGAGGAGGAATACTCCTGCCGACGGCCAAGCAAAACCCGCCGTGTGAACGGACCTTCATGGTTTGTTAAATTCTCCCATATTCATGGTTTCATTTTCTAGCAGGAGTGACTGCACAAGACACCAAATGAGAAGGGTCATGATCATTACCTCTACTGGAAGTCCTGCGCCTCATCCATCAGTGGCTCTTATTTTGCCTCTCCTACAAGTCATCTTCTTCACTGGCAACCAAGGAATAAAAAATGTATTCATTAAACTGTGAAAAAAACAATATATCAGCAGCACATAATTGACATGCTCCGTTACTTTAAAGTCTTTCCATACACCTTTAGATAGCTGTCGACCGAATGCTCGTTAGCTACCTGCCGACATCTATTTCTCCTGGGCATCCCCCCCATTCACATGCATGCTCAGCCGAGTGTGAGTGTGTACTCAATGGAGAGAGGGAAACAAGTTGCAGCCAGACTGCGATCCGGTCTGGCTTCTGTACCCACCAGCATTCAGCTGATATTACCAGGGGTAGCCGTTTTGGCAGATAGAGGGGGGGGGGGGGGTCCTAACAAGATAAACCCTTTAAGGAAATCCTCAAAATGTGACCTGTTGGGGTTCCTTGAGGGCTGGATTGGTAAAAACGGGATTAGAGTATTTCTTTGTTCAATGTCTCCTAAAACCATGGCTTTTAACAAGACTAAAGGGAATTGGTGTCTGGAAAAAAGCCTATGTAGCTAACGGCATGGAGACATTTGTATGCGGCCTTAAAATATTTCTATTCACAAGTACATGGTTTAAGTGCCTTAAAGTGCTCTGGAGCAACTGTAGAGGAGAAACACGAGTGCTGAACGCTTTAACAGTCTGACATGATCTTAAGCTTCAGGAGATATTTCAGCACTGGAATTTCACACCCAACTGCAACACTGTTCCTTAGGGATAGGCTACACAAACATCTGTTTATAGGTCACAGACTGCTTAATCACCCCCCCACCTTTTACATGTGCCCCATTATGGGCATACACATTCAATAATTGTTGTATTAAAAGTTTTTGTGGCAAACAAGGTGGCCATACTTTTTCCCATTTGCCCTTTAAGGACGCGGTCTAGTCTGGGGCTTAAGGGGGCAGCTAATTTTTTGATTTTTGTATCACTGCGTTTTTATTTCTCTTTCGACATAGCTGTATGAGGGCTTGTTTTTTGTGGGACTAGTTTGTTTTTTAATAGCACCATTTTGGGGTATATATAACGTATTAAATAACATTTTTGAGGGGTTAATAGAAGAAAAAAAACAGCAATTCCCTATTTTTTTTTTTAGTTTTGCATTAACCGCATTCACCGTGTGGTATAAATGATATGTTACCTTAGAGGGTTAGTATGATTATGGCGATAAAAAAACCTATACAAATTTGAAATGTTTTAACAATTTTGCACAATAAAAACGCTTTATAAATATTACTTTTTTATTGTTTTGTTGTCGGTGCTGTATGAGGGCTTGTTTTTTTTGTGGGATAAGCTGATGTCATTGCTATTATTACATATGATTTTTTGATTGGCAAAATTGCTTGGGTTTTTTTGGTCACCTTGCCTTCAAAAAATTCAATAAACAGTATGTTTTTTTTTTGTTTTTTTTATGTTCACCTCGCAGGATACCGTACTAATTTTATAGTACAGGTCATTACAGATGCGGCTGTACCAATTTTGTATATTTTTTTTTTTATGTTTTAATTTTTCTCCAATAGTAAGGGAAAATAAGGCGCTTTTAGTTTTTTTAAATTGGATTTTTTTTTCAGAACCGTTTTTTTAACATAACTTTTTTTTTTACTAGTCCCAGTAGAAGACTTGACTGTGCGATCCTCTGACCACTGATATAATACACAACTAGGCCATTGCTAGGCGCCAGGCTGCCACAGTAACCTATCGGCCTCACATTAGAACCCACACTTTAGTGCTAGGACCAGCAGCCATATACCGTTTGAAGTATAAATATGCATTACCAGCACTTCCCTATACGGAGTTGCAGAGCTTGGCCTTCGCAGGTGTCTACCATTGCCGCCAGCACCCAGTGTAAGACCACTGTCCATTTTATTGCTGCCTTGCAAGCAAAGTGCTTGCTGAGACTATTGAATACAGAGAGTGTGACATGTTCCCTTATTATAATAGGATACTCTGGGTTCTTTTAATATGTGCCTGTTTTCCTATAAATCCTTATCTAATACATCACACAGGATTTCATCTGCTTCTATGGTACACTTTCTTTTATTAGAGAGCAGTTCAGATTATTGCTTACGAAACAACTGGAATATATGACGGAATGGAAGGCCGGTCAAGTTCTACAAGGAGACTTTTGTTTGGCCTCCACAAAGGAAACCGAGTTCCATGAACAAAAGCTTTCTGTCTTTTGTATGAGGGCTTTTAATATAATATGTGGATTGCTAAATTTGCGGATGATATTGCTGTCAGTCATCTATTGTGAAAGCTGATGTAAAATAATTCAGCTATAAATATCATTACATCAGAATTAAAGGAGAATAAAAGAATAATATAAAGAGAATATAATATAATAATACAGGTCAATGGAGCTTTTACATACACTAGAAGTGAGGAGTGCTATATAGGTGTTTCTTATCTGTACTTGAAACAGATCACTAATTGGAGACATCAGTGGCCATCAGCTGGATGAGAGGCAATATTTGCTGCATTTTATAGGGGTATTTGGGGCTCCTCTTTTAGCGGGCACTGCAGTTCTCACACTGACCACAATAAGCGGACACTCCCTGCTTTCTAGAGATCACTTTCCAGCAGTCATCTTATCACAGACAGGATTCCAATAAAAATAAGCCTCTCTTTAATAAAGCTGGAGGCCGATATCACAGGACTACACCATTCACAGTAGGTGATGGAGAATTCTCAGTTGATCCGCCCCCTCTCTGCACGTCACAAAGCATGCCCACAACACTCTCATATAAGTCAATAGTTTTCGTGCCTGCTGTAAAGCAAGTCTTTGGAACTGCTGTTCATAGCTTAGGCAAGATGTCAGACATCCATAAATCATATGAACCAGATTGTGTATTTTTTTTTATTAATTATCAGAAAATAAAACCAGATTAGAAAAAAAATTACATTTTTGTCTAGATTATGATTCTAGAACAGTATTCTGTAAAATAAAATGCAGCTTCATTAAATAGCGGAGTCGACTGCGCTATTGATTCCGTCTGAAAAACGTAAACCTGCCGGAATGGTGCCGAACGGAAACCATTAGCGATGTTTCCGTCACCATTGACATCAATGTTGACTGAAACGGAAGGTGTGGTTTCAGTTTCACTTTCCGTTGTGGGGTTCACCCGATGGAAACCTCCGACGGAACCCCGCAACGGAAAGTGAACGGTGATGTGAACAGGCCCTAGGACGTTTTTTTTCCAAACTGAACAAGCCCAATTTTTCTAGCCTTTCATTGTAAGCGACACCTCCCATCCCATTTAATAATCTCGTTGGCCGCTTTTGAACCCTCTCCAGTTCTTCTATGTCCTTTTTACAATGTGGAGCCCAAAACTGAATTCCATATTCTAGATGTGGCCTTACAAGGGATTTATAGAGGGGTAATATTACATTTGAATCCCGGGTTTTTATCTCTTTTTATACATCCTAAAATCCTATTTGCTTTTGCAGTTGCTGCCTGACATTGAGTGCTGCTGCTTAGCTTATTTGTTACCAGAATACACAGGTCCTTCTCCTGTTCCATTATCCCCAGTTTTATTCCATTTAAGGTATATGAATTATTACTATTATTCTGTCCTAAGTGCATTACATTACATTTATCAACATAAAATGTCATCTTCCATGTTTTTGCCCTTGCCGCCAACTTATCTAGGTCTTTCTGTAATATTTTAAAGTCAAGCTGAGTTTTAAGTATCCTACAAAATTTTGTATCGTCAGCAAAAACTGACACCTTGCTATCAATCCCATCCACAAGGTCATTAATAAAGAGATTAAAAAGAATTGGGCCTAACACCGATCCTTGTGGTACCCCGCACTATCTACGTGGGCACTGGCACTTTATATGTGGGCACCGGCACTAGGGGCAGCTAAGGGGGGGCATTATACTTTATGGGGCAGCTAAGGGAGAATTATACTGTATGGGGCAGCTATAGGTGAATTATACTGTATGGGCAGCTATAGGGGAATTATACTGTATCGGGCAGCTATGGGGCATTATTTGGTATGGGGGCAGCTAAGGGGCATTATACTATATGGAAGTAGCAATGGGGCATTATGCTGTATAGAAGCAGCTATAGGGCATTATACTGTATAGGGGGAAATGCGTGGGCATTATAATGTAGGGGCAGCTATGGGGGCATTATACTGTATGAGGGCATCTGTGTGGGCATTTTACTGTATGGGGGCATCTGTGTGGGCATTATACTGTATGGGGAAGCTATGGGGCATTATACACTATGGGGGCAGCTATGGGGGCAATATGCAGTATGGGGCATTATAATGTATGAGGGAATTTGTGTAGGCAGTATACTGTATGGGGGCTTCTGTGTGGGCATTGTACTGTATGGGGCATCTGTGTTGGCTTTATACTGTATGGGTGCATCTATTGGGGCATTATACAATGTGGGGTCAGCTATTTGGTATGGTAATGGTACGTGTAACACAAATATATAGAATCTATTGAGGACAAAACACGACCTTGTGCAAACGATAAAAATATATATTTTATTGAAAAATCAAGCTAAAATGTACAGATAGATAAAAATGCAACCTTCTGTAATGGCAGGAGGAAGGTGAAGGGAAAGTGAGCCCTAATCTACCCACTGCCCTGTCCCTGCCTACTTGCAACGACCCGCCCTAGGCGACGGGGTACAACTGGGCGGCGGTCCCTACGCTGTCTAAGTGCACGGGAGAACAAACAGGGAACACGCAAGGGAAGGGGCAGTAGCCCACGGAACGCCGTGAGGAAACGGAGCGGTGAATGAGTAGTCAGGACCAGGATGAAGTGGAGTATACCAACGTGAGCACGGAGAAGGAAGCAAGCCAGGGGCACAGCGAAGCAGGTTAAGCGGAACTGCAGCAAGGCAGAAGCACGGCAGAAGCAGGCTGGAGCAAGCAGCAGTGGGGCCAGGAATCCAGAAGAATTACAAGCACTGAGGAAGAGAACACTACAGGTAATAAAGGACAGGGGGCGGAGCTAACTCCGACTGACCAGGCCACGATAGGCTCTCCCACTCCTGAGCCTGCCACCCTGGTTGGTGGGAGACGGTGTCAGTCTAACAGGTCTGGCCTCAGGTGTGGATTGATTAATCCCAGAGTATACCTAGACGTAGTACCTGGCAGATCCCTAACAGTACTCCCCCTTTTATGAGGGGCCACCGGACCCTTACTAAGAGGACCCAGGTTAAGTAGGGAAGAGAAGGTGGAACCTCCTGATCAATACCAAAGCGTGAACATCACGGGCAGGTACCCAAGTCCTCTCCTCCGGCCCGTATCCTCTCCAATGGACCAGGTACTGGAGGGAGCCCTGGACCATCCTACTGTCCATAATCTTGGCCACCTCGAATTCCACCCCCTCAGGGGTGAGAACGGGAACAGGAGGTTTCCTCGAGGGGGACCAGGACGGGGAGCAGTGTTTAAGGAGGGAGGCATGGAAGACGTCATGTATTCGAAAGGATGGGGGCAGCTCCAGACGGAAGGATACAGGGTTGAGGACTTCAATGATCTTATAAGGTCCAATAAATCGGGGAGCAAACTTCCTGGACGGGACCTTAAGGCGCAAGTTCCTGGACGACAACCAGACCAAATCCCCGACGACAAACCGGGGGTTAGCAGAACGTCTACTATCAGCCTGAATCTTTTGTGCGCTCTGGGACACCTCTAGGTTCTTCTGAACCTGGGCCCAGACTGTGCACAGTTCCCGATGAACATCCTCTACCTCAGGATTATTGGAACAACCAGGGGAAACGGAGGAGAACCTTGGGTTAAACCCGAAATTACAGAAAAACGGGGAGACCCCTGACGAGTTACTGACCCGGTTATTCAGGGAAAATTCAGCAAGGGGAAGGAATGAGACCCAATCGAATTGACAGTCAGAGATGAAACACCTTAAATATTGTTCCAGGGATTGGTTAGTCCTTTCCGTTTGGCCATTAGTTTCGGGATGGAAGGCGGAGGAGAAGGACAGATCAATCTCCAACTTTTTACAAAAAGCTCTCCAAAATAAGGAAACAAATTGTACCCCTCTGTCAGAAACGATATTGACTGGGGCCCCATGGAGACGCAGGATGTGTTTCACAAACAAAGAAGCTAACGTCTTGGCGTTAGGTAGCTTCTTAAGGGGCACAAAGTGGCACATCTTGCTGAAGCGGTCTACTACCACCCACACCACCGACTTGCCCTGAGATGAGGGCAAATCGGTGATAAAATCCATGGATATGGGTCCAAGGTCTCTGGGGAATTGGCAAGGAACGTAGTAGGCCCGCAGGTCGGGACCTAGGGGTTTTGGACCTAGCGCAAACCTCACAAGCGGCAACGTAAGCCCTAACGTCTTTAGGCAACCCAGGCCACCAATAGTTTCTGCTAATGAGGTGTTTAGTGCCCAAGATGCCAGGATGACCAGATAGAGCGGAGTCATGGTTTTCCCTGAGTACCCTTAGCCGGTATTGCAGGGGAACAAACAGTTTGTCCCCAGGGACGTTCCCGGGAGCTGAACCCTGATCAGCCGCAATATCAGACGCTAAATCAGAATCCGTGGCAGAAACGATTATACCAGGGGGTAAAATACAAGCAGGATCCTTCTCGGAAGGAGGATTGGCCATGAAACTACGTGACAGAGCATTAGCCTTAATATTCTTGGACCCAGCCCTATAGGTAACCAAGAAATTAAATCTGGTAAAGAATAGTGCCCACCGAGCTTGTCTAGGATTAAGCCTCCGGGCCGATTCTAGGAAAACCAGATTCTTGTGATCCGTAAGGACCGTTACCTGGTGTCTGGCCCCCTCCAGGAAGTGCCGCCACTCTTCAAAAGCCCATTTAATGGCTAGAAGTTTGCGGTTGCCAATATCATAGTTACTCTCCGTGGGCGAAAACTTCCTAGAGAAGTAAGCACAGGGGCGGAGATGGGTGAGGGAGCTGGTACCCTGGGACAAGACGGCCCCCACTCCCACCTCGGATGCGTCAACCTCCACAATAAATGGCTCCTCTTGGTTGGGCTGAATCAGCACGGGGACCGAGATAAAGCACTTCTTGAGGGTCTCAAAGGCCTGGACGGCCTCAGGGGGCCAATGGAGGACATCAGCACCCTTGCGAGTAAGGTCCGTAAGAGGCTTAGCGACGACCGAGAAGTTGGCAATAAATCTCCTGTAATAGTTGGCGAACCCTAAAAAACACTGTAACGCCTTAAGGGAGGCAGGTTGGACCCATTCCGCCACAGCCTGAACCTTGGCAGGGTCCATGCGGAATTCATAAGGAGTGAGGATTTGCCCTAAAAATGGTATCTCCTGTACCCCAAAGACACATTTTTCAGTCTTAGCAAACAGATTATTCTCCCGAAGGACCTGGAGCACCTTCCTGACATGCTCCACGTGGGAGGACCAGTCATTGGAAAACACCAGTATGTCATCAAGGTACACAACAAGAAAATTACCCAGGTAATCTCTCAGGATTTCATTAATAAAATTCTGGAAGACAGCAGGGGCATTACACAACCCAAAGGGCATGACCAGGTATTCGAAATGACCCTCGCGTGAGTTGAACGCAGTTTTCCACTCATCCACCTCTTTGATGCGGATAAGGTTATATGCCCCCCGTAGATCGAACTTAGAAAACCATTGGGCTCCCTGAACCTGATTAAAAAGATCCGGAATCAAAGGAAGTGGGTACTGGTTCCTTACGGTGACCTTATTCAGGTTACGATAATCAATGCACGGCCTAAGACCACCATCCTTCTTCCCCACGAAGTAGAAGCCAGCACCTACAGGAGAAGTCGAGGGGCGAATGAAACCCTTGGCCAGGCATTCTTGGATATACACCCTCATAGCTTCACGTTCAGGACATGAAAGATTAAATATCCTACCCTTAGGAAGCTTGGCACCAGGCACCAAATCGATGGCGCAATCATAATCTCTATGGGGGGGCAACACCTCGGAGGCCTCCTTAGAAAACACATCGGCGAAGTCCTGAACAAACTCAGGAACTGTGTTTACCTCCTCCCGGCGAGAAATAGAGTTAACAGAAAGACATGACATAAGACATTCATTACCCCATTTGGTAAGCTCCTCAGTATTCCAATCAAACGTGGGATTATGCAACTGCAACCAGGGAACACCTAATACCAGATCAGACGATAATCCCTGCATCACCAGTACAGAGCACTGCTCCAAATGCATGGAGCCAACCAGGAGTTCAAAAACAGGAGTATGCTGAGTAAAATAACCATTAGCAAGGGGAGTTGAGTCGATACCTACTACAGGGATAGGATAAGGTAAATCAATAAAAGGCATCTTTAGAGACATAGCAAATTCCACAGACATAATATTAGCAGATGAGCCAGAATCCACGAAAGCACTGCCTGTGGCAGACCGGCCAGCAAACGAGACCTGAAAGGGAAGCAAAATTTTATTGCGTTTCACATTAACGGGAAATACCTGTGCGCCCAAGTGACCTCCCCGATGATAACTTAGGCGCGGAAGTTTTCCGGCTTTTTATTCTTGCGCCTGGGACAGGTGTTCAGTAGATGCTTGTCGTCCCCACAGTAGAAGCAGAGACCATTCATTCTGCGAAACTCCCTACGTTGTCGAGGGGACATGGAGGCCCCGAGTTGCATAGGTACCTCCGAGTCCTCCGTGGAGGGGCGAGGGGATGGGACCTCGGGGGGGATCGCAGAAAAGTCAGAGGGGAGCACATTGAAACGTTCAAGCTGACGTTCCCTGAGACGTCGGTCAAGTCGTACTGCTAGGGCCATAACCTGGTCAAGGGAGTCAGAAGAGGGGTAGCTAACCAGCAGATCCTTCAGGGCGTCAGATAATCCTAACCTAAACTGGCACCTTAGGGCCGGATCGTTCCACCGAGAAGCTACGCACCACTTTCTAAAATCAGAACAGTATTCCTCAACCGGTCTCCTACCCTGACGTAAGGTCACCAGCTGACTCTCGGCTAAAGCAGTCCTGTCAGTCTCGTCGTAAATGAGTCCGAGGGCAGAGAAAAAACGATCAACAGAGGAAAGTTCAGGGGCGTCGGGAGCCAAGGAGAAGGCCCACTCTTGGGGCCCTTCCTGGAGTCGGGATATGATGATACCCACCCGCTGGTTCTCGGAACCTGAGGAGTGGGGTTTTAGGCGGAAATACAGTCTGCAACTCTCCCGGAAGGAGAGAAACGTCTTACGGTCCCCTGAGAACCGGTCAGGTAACTTGAGGTCGGGTTCTAGAGGTGAGGTGAGGGGTACTACTAAGGCAGCGTCACCCTGGTCGACCCTCTGGGCCAGGGCCTGGACCTGTAGGGAGAGGCCCTGCATCTGCTGGGTCAGGGTCTCCAGGGGGTCCATGATAGCGTCAGCGTAGGAGAAATGGTAGACTAGGTATGGGCTTGTAATTATGTAATGGCAGGAGGAAGGTGAAGGGAAAGTGAGCCCTAATCTACCCACCGCCCTGTCCCTGCCTACTTGCAACGACCCGCCCTAGGCGACGGGGTACAACTGGGCGGCGGTCCCTACGCTGTCTAAGTGCACAGGAGAACAAACAGGGAACACGCAAGGGAAGGGGCAGTAGCCCACGGAACGCCGCGAGGAAACGGAGCGGTGAATGAGTAGTCAGGACCAGGATGAAGTGGAGTATACCAACGTGAGCACGGAGAAGGAAGCAAGCCAGGGGCAAAGCGAAGCAGGTTAAGCGGAACTGCAGCAAGGCAGAAGCACGGCAGAAGCAGGCTGGAGCAAGCAGCAGTGGGGCCAGGAATCCAGAAGAATTACAAGCACTGAGGAAGAGAACACGGCAGGTAATAAAGGACAGGGGGCGGAGCTAACTCCGACTGACCAGGCCGCGATAGGCTCTCCCACTCCTGAGCCTGCCACCCTGGTTGGTGGGAGACGGTGTCAGTCTAACAGGTCTGGCCTCAGGTGTGGATTGATTAATCCCAGGAGTATACCTAGACGTAGTACCTGGCAGATCCCTAACACCTTCACAATGAAACAGAGAAAGAAAAGATGCAGTGGGCATACACCCTATGAATCAGATATAGGTGTGACATCCTGTGTGCTTCACTAAGCAATAGTCTGGGAGTATATGCTACAATATCTTGCCATTGCCCATCTTCTATGGGACCAAGATTTCTCTCCCACTTTTCTTTAATGGCTAAAGAGGAAGTGGAACGCATCTGTCCCAACAGGTATTTATATACAATAGAAATAAGTCCTTTAGATTTCTCTGCTGGACCCACAATAGTAACAATGGGGTTATTGGTACATACAACGGAGTCTCCTATGTGCACTTCTGTCCCTAATGTATGTCTTATCTGTAGGTATTCAAAAAAGGAAGCATTCGGCAAGGCAAATTCAGATAGTAAATCAGAAAAATTGTTTCAAAGCCCCTTCTTTATATAGCTGTGTTAACCATCTAATACCCTTATATTTTCATCTACCAAAACCCTCCAAACTAGCAACTTCCGGTAAACCTTAGGTTGTCCTAAAGGGGTGTGACCTGGGTATACCCTGTTATACCTAAAAGGGTCTTCGTCTTATCCCATACGCTATGAATTTGAAATAAAGTGGGGATCTCTTTAGAGTGTGTCCTAAACTTGTTACTCTCAAGAGCTGCAAAGAGATTGTCATAGTCCATGAAACTTTTCAGCATGTATTGAGTGGATTCGTGATCTTCTAACCCCATTTAAAGATGCTCTGTCACCACATTATAAGTGCCCTATCTCCTAGATAAGGAGATCAGATCTATAATGTAGGTGACAGCAGTGCTTTTTATTTAGAAAAACGATCTATTTTTACAACGATAGGAGCGATTTTAGCTTTATGCTAATTCGTTTCTTAATGCCCAAGTGGGCGTGTTTTTACTTTAGAGCAAGTGGGCGTTGTACAGAGGAGTGTATGACGCTGACCAATCAGTGACCAATCAGCGTCATGCACTCCTCTCCATTCATTTACACAGCGCATAGTGACACTGCGTTATTCACTATGTGCTGTCTTATACTGACATATTAACGTTACTGAAGTGTTTAGACAGTGACTAGACATTCCTTCCAGCCAGGACGGGATGTCTATTCACAATCCCTGCACTTCGTTAACGTTTGTTTGGTACTTACAGCAGAGCAAGCGTAATCTTGCGAGATCACGCTGTAAATGACAGGTTACAGCGAGATTACGCTTTGCTCTGCTGTAAGTACCAAACGTTAACGAAGTGCAAGGATTGTGAATAGACATCCCGTCCTGGCTGGAAGGAATGTCTAGTCACTGTCTAAACACTTCAGTAACGTTAATATGTCAGTATAAGACAGCACATAGTGAATAACGCAGTGTCACTATGCGCTGTCTAAATGAATGGAGAGAAGTGCATGACGCTGATTGGTCACTGATTGGTCAGCATTCTACACTCCTCTGTACAACGCCCACTTGGGCATTAAGACACTCATTAGCATAAAGCTAAAATCGCTCAAACTGGTAAAAATAGATCGTTTTTCTAAATAAAAAAACACTGCTGTCACCTACATTATAGCGCCGATCTCCTTATGTAGGAGATAGGGCACTTATAATGTGGTGACAGAGCCTCTTTAAGATGTTGCAGCTGTAATGCCAAATAGTAAAGCCCAAGATTAGGGACCATCAATCCACCGTCCACTTTACATCTTTGCAATGTATCTAACTTAATACGCACATGTGCACGTTTCCATATAAGATCCCTGAACAACCTATTGACCGCATAAAAAAAACGTTGGGGTATCCAAACTGGGGAATTGTGGAGGAGGTATAACAACTGAGGCATCCACACCATCCTTATGAGATTCACAGGACCCACTATAGACCATGGTAACCCACACTAGGCCTCCAGTTTATTTCTGAATCTCACAATCAGAGGGTCTAAATTAAAACGTTCATAATCCGTCAGTACTGTCGAGATCTGCACTCCAAAATATATAATAACAGTGGCACATTTCAATGCTATACGTTCACAATCTAAAGTAATTAGGGGTTCATCTAATGGCAACAGTTCTGACAATGTCCAATTAATGGACAGACCAGAATAGGTTCCAAATTGTCTAATAATAGACATCAGTTTCCAGCGTTTGTCCCGTATCTCCCAGAAATAAAAGCATATTGTCTGCGTATATCCTTTCCTCCAGTACTCCACTACGAAACCCTGTTATCCCTGGATGTATCAGAACCCATGCCGCTAAAGGTTTTCATGTATCTTTTAATAAGATGTTTGGTAGAGTACCTACAAAAACTCAACTTCAGAAAGGCCAATTTTCATCAGCTAAGGGATAAACTTATTGACATAAACTAGGGCAATGTCCTCAAAAATAAAAGTACACCAACTAAATTGGACATTTTTAGCAGCCTCTTAAATAGGTCCTGTGGAAAATATATACCTTAATGGAATAAACGGGATAGAAACAGGACAGAATCGATGTGGTTAAATAAAACTGTAAGAAGGGCAATAAATTATAAAAAGAAAGCATAAAAAAGTGTAAAAGACAAACAAAGGCATCAAAGATTGAAATAGAGAGAGACTCGTTGCCAAAGAAAGTAAAAATAACCAAAAATATTTTTCAACTACATAAATAATAAGAAACTAAAAACTGAAAGTGGTGGCCCTCTAAGAAATAATCTGGGTATAATGTTGGAGGAAGACAAGGAAAAGTCCAATCTATTAAACGCCTTTTTCTCTACTGTACCAGGAAAATCCAATGTCAGACGTCATGATTAGGGATAAAGTAAATTCTCCATTAAATGTCACCTGCTTAACCCAGCAAGAAGTGCAGCGCCTCCTTAAAAATACTAAAATAGACAAATCACCCAGTCCAAACGCATTCTGCAGGAATTAAGTACCGTGATAGACAGACCCGTATTACTGATATTACATAGATAGTACAGTTGAAAAAAGACACATGTCCAGCAAGTTCAACCAAGGGATGGGAAAAATTTCTAAACATTGACATAGGAGCAGATGTTTTTTCGTTCTAGGAAATTATCTAAGCCTTTTTTAGAGCCATCTCCTGTCCCTGCTGTGACGGCTCCTGCGGTGACTATTCCACAGATTCACCGTTCTCACAGTAAAGAAGGCTTGTCACCTCTACAGATTGAACCTTTCTTTCTCCAGACGGGGGGAGTGCCCCCTTGTTTTTTGAGGGGCTTTTACATGGAACAGGATTTCACCATATTTTTTTGTATGTGCCATTCATATATTTATATAAGTTAATCAATTAGTCGGCTCTTTTCAAGTCTAAATAGGTTTAATTATTTTAATCTTTGTTTTTTTCCTTCTCCAGGGCATCCTTTCTATGAATTGGAGCCCAGAACTGAACTGCATATTCTAGAGGAGGCCTCACTAATGCTTTGTAAAGTGGCATATTACATCCCTGTCCCGCGAGTCCATGCCTCTTTTAATACACGACAATATCTTGCTGCCCTTTGAAGCAGCTGATTGACATTGCATGCTGTTATTTAGTCTATGATTTACAAGTACACCCAGATCTTTCTCAACAAGTGACTCCCCCAGTGTAGCTCCCCCTAGGACATATGATGCATGCAGGTTGTTGGTACCCAGATGCATAACTTTACATTTATCTACATTAAACTTAATTTGCCAAGTGGATTCCCAAACACTCCTTGGCCACCTGCCTTTCATTTTGTATTTTTGTGATTTTATTACTTTTTTACAGATTTTATTAAGCTCTTTATAATTTACAAAGGCTACAGCTGTACCTCAGATTTGTATTTTTCAAATGCCCTATTTTTGTCATGTATTGCCCTGTTTACAGAAGCTGTAAGCCATGTGGGGATTAATTTTAGTCGTTTATACTGGTTACCTATAGGAATAAATTTTGCACTATAATTACCCAAAGTAGATTTGAAAATCTCCCATTTATCATTTGTCCCATTATTTGACATTAGTTCTTTCCCAGTCTATATCCTGAATTGCAGCCCTCATCCTGGGGAAATTAGCCTTCTTAAGATTAAGTGTTCTTGCCCTCCCAGCCTGTGTTTGTTTTTTACAGTATAGGTAAAAGGTTTTCATGAGCATTGACATTCCCAACAAGCTCTGCATTATAAGAAATGACCAGATGCAACAGAGCTTCACCTCTAGTCGGGTCTTCCACAAACTGGCCCATAAAAGTTTCCTGCAACGGGATGAGGAAATGTCTCCCCTTTGCAGTTGAAGCCGAACCAAGACCCCAATTAATATCCCAGTAATTAAAATCTCCCATTATCACTACAGCACCCGCCTGTGCAGTCCGCTCCATCTGTTTATATAGCGGACCTTCCATCTCCCCAGTTATATTGGGGGGGGGGGGGTCTATAGATTATACCAAAAGTATTTTTTTCAGTGTTTACCTCCCTTTCTAATTGCACCCACAAGGTTTCAACCTCCTCACAATCTTCACACACTATTGTCTCTTTCACACTCCCCTTTAGGAGTCTATCATGACTTGGTCTGTTCCACAGGACTGGCGCATAACAATTGTGGTGCCAATATTCAAAATGGGTTCAAAAAGTTTTTCTCAGAAACTATAGACCTGTAAGTTTCACCTCCATTGTGGGTAAAATATTAGGTGGGGTTTCCATCTCTGACCTCCCGTTGACATTAATGGGAGGCAGAAATTGCGTTTTTTGTGGCGGTTTCTGCCCGGGCGAAAAAAGCTAGGAAAAACGCGGTAAATGTTCTGCCGGCATGTAAAAATCAGCTCAAAATTCCTTAAGGAATTTTGAGGCAGATTTTTCGGCCTATAAAAAACTGAACAGGGCATAAGGGTGGGTTCACATATATCAGTTGCTGTTTTTAGCCTGAGCCAGACCCAACTAACGAAATTTTAAGCACGGTCCGGCATCCATAGCCGATCTATATTTAGACATAAATATGCAGCATGCAACGTTTTTCTGTCTGGCGAAGGCAGACATCCAGTGCTAAAAAGAGTACACCT
The DNA here is from genome assembly GCF_050947455.1 of Rhinoderma darwinii. NCBI lineage: Eukaryota > Metazoa > Chordata > Amphibia > Anura > Rhinodermatidae > Rhinoderma > Rhinoderma darwinii. The sequence continues at coordinate 51,093,885 of NC_134699.1, forward strand.
GATGCCAGAAACAATCCCATGGTATCAGTTCTGGGATCAGTTTCCCTCTGGCGTTTATGTACCATACCAGAGGGAAACTATGCCGGCTCACTGGACATATGGGAATGGGGCCTTACTCCTCTACATACCTTCCCACCTAACCTTTGAGTACTTTTGAAGGAATTTTGATGTCCATTTTGGTATAAGGTGAAGACAACTAAGACAGAAGCTCCTCTACTGAATTTTCCCTGCATCAACTAGAAAGACAAGGCTAGCTTCCCGTGTCAATGACAAAAATCTTTTCTTTAAATATTTGGAAGTTAATTTAACTTCCTCATGTACTTCTCTATGTGCACACAATTTTCCTCGACTTTACAAAGATATACAAAACCTCCTGGCCAAGTGGACGAATCTACCTCTTTCCTTCTTTGGCCGTATTTCGACAATCCCCCTAAGGGATCTTAAAGCACTCCAGGCACGCACTTTGAAGTTTATAGGATTGTACCATAAGCACCATAGGATTGTGAAAAAGGTTACATTAGCTGGCAGAAACACAGGAGGATTGGCTGTTCTAAATATTATCTTCTATTACTGGGCCGCACACTTAAAGCGTACATAACTTTGGGAATTTTGGAATAAGCTGTCATATGTGTGTACATGAGGACTAACACTATTTCTGGCCATTATATAACTTGTACTCTGCATTTTTTTTTTTTTAGCTGTTTTCCCCTCTGCAGTCTCTCTCTCTCTCTCTAATTCTCAGTTTTATTTGAGATAGTGGGCGGAGCCTAACTGCTATCAAGTCTTCCATACACTGCACACACAGAAGAGGGGAATACTACTCTCCTATCTGTATCTATCACATATAAAGAAGCAGCAGAGGCATGGAGAAGAGTATACAGCAGTAATGAGCAGTGAAGTAGTGCAACCAGCACTGGGATGAGATATAACACTTACTAGAAGCCGCTGCAGCGTCTCTCTGCTTCTCTCTCTCTCACTCCTGCTCCTTCCTCCCTCCCCTCTTTATAGACTTCTATGGGCAGCTGTAACCTGATCCCTCAGTGAGCTGATAGTACATCTTGTCTTGAGATGACAGATTTAGCAGTAAATTGAAATTAAACAGTTAGGAGGGGTAATAGGAGGAAAGTAGCCTGATAAAAAAAATAATTATTTTGCGTATTGTTAGACCCAAAACGTTTTTATTTTTCCGTTGATGGAGCGGTGTAAGAGCCTGTTTTTTGCGGGGTGCATACAACTTTTTATTTATTTTTTTGGGGGGAAGTGAGGTGACCAAAAACCAGCAATTCTGGCATTGTGATTTAACATGCAGGTTAAATAACGTGATATTTTAATAGTTTTCACTTTTACAGATGCAGCGATTCCAATTATGTTTATTTTTTTTATTGCTTAGATATTTTTATGTAAGAAATGGGAAGCATTTTTTTTTTTAACTTTCTTTTAGTCCCCTAGGGGAATTTACCTTGCGGTCACTAGATCGCTCATGCAATACTTATATATTGCAGTATATTGCTTTTTTCTGTGCTCTATTATTAAGCCCTGCTTCTGGCAGGGCTCATCAAACACAGAAGACAGACCTAGAGGTCTTCACTAGGCTTCCGGCTTCCATGGGAAATTATCGGCATCCCGTGATTTTGTCGCATGGTGGGCCAATTGGCTAACAGAGGGAGCACCCTCCCTCTAACAGCTCAGATGCCGCAGTTGCTATTGATCGCGTGATTTGAGGGGTTAAATGGCCAAGATGGTAGTTATTTTTTTTATCCTGGCAGTTGCAGGTGGGTGGCAGCTATATAAAACAGCCCGCACCGGCCGCGTCCAGTGTGGGCTCAGTCCCTAAACCCATGCCATATTGTTATGGCGCACATCTGCCGTACATGTATGGCAGATGATGTTAAGGGGTTAGAGATATTTTATAAGAATTTTTAGTGATACTGTATTTTTGATTTTCCATGTTAGCTTGATTTAAAAAAAACAAAAAAAAAAAAGCTGAAATTTTGCAGTTTTCACTCTGACCACTGAGTCATAATAGACACACTTCCTGTTCTGTAGTGATCATTTCTCAATCGTCCTCTCATTGTCATCACAGGCAGAATTACAATGAAAGGTAACACCTATATATAAATAAACACAGAATCCACCATTCACAATAGGTGATGGTCACAGCTCCCCTCCTATCCCTTCCTGCACAATGACCTCTACAGAGGTCACAGAGCATGCCTAGAAAACTCTCCCATAGTAGTCTACAGGTTCCTAAGGTCTATGTGGCTGCTGTAAAGCATCTTTCTAAATACAGTTTACAGCAACTCAGGCAAAATGGCTGCCCCCATAATCATGTACAGAAAATACAATTTAAAAAAATCTACAATCAGAAAATAAAAACAGATTACAAAACATATGTATTAGCATGTTTTTTTTAATCAATAAAAAAAATTAAATAAGGGATACATTTCCTTTAAAACTCCAGACACTGGCCTCTGTTCTGAGCAGGAGCTCCCAAGTCACAGAGTTGTACACTCATCCAGAGCATTGAGTGACATTTTTAAAAGGTGCAATGCAAGATTCAGTGCAATGCATCTTTTCTATCACAAGTAAATCTGGCATCCTCGTGCGATCTGAACACATTTCAATGTGCTGTGACCCTGAGAGTTGCTAAACACAGTATTTTGACTATTAAAAAGTGGAGCCCATGTAGAGCAGATGTGGCCTCAAAAACTCAGTTTTCCTTTAGAGTCTTCACTATTAGATTTTATTTATTTTTTTAGCAAATATGTAATGGACTCCAAAGACTGCATCAAACTGCACTGTGTGAACTTGGCCTGACAGATATTTTTACCATTCAACCCATGAATATCTACTGTACCATATAATATCAATTACACTGCCTTGGTTGGGCAGCATCTCAGTAAGATGTTCTACTAGGAAGTAAGAGGGATTTTTTTCTTGTGGGTTTATGTGAGTGGTGCTAGGATTCCCCTGATGGTGACCTACAGAATATGACCCTAAGATGCTATTCTTATACCAAGATTGTATTCTCAGAAGGAATGACTGCTATTCCACTGTACTGCTCCAAAGACATCCTGTAATCTTGATGGTATGCACTAACTTCAGAACATATTATACCATAGAAATAGGCAATTTGCACAGTATGGCAATTATGGCCAGAATCTATGGTATGAAGGCAGCTGGTTGGGAAAGAATGGCTGTACTTATTAAAGGGGAAATAAACGTTCAACAAACTTCTAACATGTCATAGTGACATGTCAGAAGTTTTGATTGGTGGGGGTCCGAGCACTGAGATCACTCGTGTTGAGCGCTCAGCTACTTTGTTTCTGTTTGGCTTTTTCCTGGAAAGCCGGTGTAGCGGAGTACGGGCTCATAGACTTTTTATTGAGCTCGCACCCTGATACACAGTTTCCGGAAAAAGCCGAACAGAAACGAAACGGCTCATAGTTCACACAAGCGTTTCTGCAGCTTCGTTTTAGCGAACAGTGGGGGTCTCAGTGGTCGGACCCCCACCAATCAAAACTTATGACACATCACAATGACATGTCAGAAGTTTGTTAAATGTTTAGTTACACTTTAAGATGAACCACTTAACAGGCTTGATAGGCAGACATACAAACACTGGAAGCTCCTTTGACTGAGAAGCTTTTGTCATTACCTGGTTGTCTGGTCCACCATTTCTTTTAAACTTCTGGTAGGGGACAGGGTCACAAGCATTCAATATAAATGTAACATTGGCGAAGCACAATTGGTTGAGGTAGACAGTTGCCACACAAGGGTGCAGGATTTCAGAAGACTTGGTCTTTTAGTTCAGGTCAAAAGCACATTGCACTTCAAGGATCACTGTGGTCCATAGAGATGACATACTCACAAACATCCACAATAAAAGAGATTGTGTGGCAGGGGTCTACCTCAACCCACCGTCAGCTGCGCAAATCTTACAATTATATTGACTGCTTGTATTAAAGTGTGGACCTGCTTCATTGGGTTTTGCAGCGATCAGTGTATTGCTATACAGACCATTTTTATTTCAAGGATCAAGCATAACTGGAGCTACACTTTAAATAGTAGCCAATCATTACATAAAAGAAATATATATATATATTTTTTAGGAAGGTTGTAGAAATGTATTAAATGGAATGTAGAAGTGTTGGGTCTAATCTGATTATATTACTTCCTTCCCCTCTCATGCCGTTAACATTTCATATTGTCTCTGGCTAACACGGTACTACACTATTTTTTACTGTACTTTGTGAAAATGCCGTTTCATCGAAATCTTCTATTTACTGTTTTACAGTAGAGGGATTTTAAGTAGCTGAGGTTTCTGACGGAGTTGGACTGGTATACGCCTATGGGTGATGCATTCCACTGTATGCCTATATAGTGGCATACGTCAAAGCCTCTTTAGGGATAGTGGCATACGTCAAAGCCTCTTTAGGGATATACATTGGGCAATACTCCCTATATGTCTGGCGGAAGGCTCAGACATGATGTGAACAGAGCCTCACTAGTTTGATTGAATATACAAAACAGTTAATAGTACATACAAGTCCAACTCATCGATAACCATTTATCTGTACGTCTAGGTCACTAGAATGACCAGTTCTGACCAATAGAATTGATCAGTTGTAACAGATATTGGACTTGGTATTAAAATCTTCACAGTTACTGGTTAAAAATATTCAATTGGTGGCAACTGTCCTGTCTATGCCAAAACCTCTACTTTATAAGCATATACCAGCATTACTGGGAACTACTGTGCTTTTTAGGCTAAGTGTTTGTATTATTTATAGGTTTCTTATTATTTGTGAGGTCCCAGTTTGAACAGCTGTATTGCTGGATACTGCAGCGGTTATCATGGCTATTTATTAGCTTTTCATTACTTATTAGCTTATGTATTATATAAGCACATTGCTTTGCACTGTATATTGCCAAAGCCATTATAATTTCTTCAGCCTATTAACCCTGTGGGCAATTTGTAACCCTGTAGGTATTTGTGGCAGGGAGCAGCAATGGTCATTCTACCATTTTACAATAGTTTCGGTTTCCCCTTTATTTGCATTCCATGTCTGCTATCATGATATTAAAAGTCCAATATTTATTCCACAGTACAAACCATTCTGAACACAGTAATCGTGCTAAGTTTTAAGCAAAGTTTGACCATGGGCAAAAATGAAATGGGAACCCTATTAGGGGTGAATGATAAAATAACCACTTACATTTTAAGGTAGCGGTAAGTTTAGATTACCACTGGATTCAGATGTAGAAGTAGTGGTAATAAAGGAGCAGTAGTTGGCAGTAGTAGTGCACAAGTAGTTGTAACATAGGGCAGGGACAATGGAGGGGTAGTAGTGCTGCAGAAGAAGTGGCATAGGAGCAGTAAAGAAGGTGGACTGCCTATGAGTAGTCATAGTGGAGGACGAGTACTGACATACACATATTATTAGTGCACAAGAAGTAGTAGCGGAGCGCTTAGTTTTGCAAAACTGTGAACTGTTCAATAAGATCCAATCCCCCATTCCAAGGGTGAGGTTGTAGCCGCACCAGGTGCCTATGGGGGTTTAAAAGACCCCTCTGCGAAATAACAGAATAATAGTATTGTAAATGTGCTAATGTCACATCATGATAATATAGTTGCGATAGACAGAGCTATCTTACTCTGCAAAGCAAGATTCTCTTTTATAAAACACATAGGTCCTATATTGTGTGAAATTATTGTTTTACTAAATTTATTAAACTTTTTTATTAACTTTTTTACTAGTCCCACTAGGGGACTTTAATATGCAATCATCCGATCGCTTTTATAATACACTGCAATACTTTGTATTGCAGTGTATTACTGCCTGTCAGTTTAAAATGGACAGAGATCTGCTAGGACATGCCTCTGGCCTCTAGCATGACCTAGCAGGCATTCATTACAGGCAGACCTGGGGGCCTTTATTAGGCCCCCCCGGCTACCATCGGAGACACAGACACTCGGCGATCTTTTCGCCGGGTGTCAGTGGGATGAGAGGGAGCTCCCTCCCTCTCTCCAAAAACACTCAGATGCGGCGCCCGCTATGGAGCGCTGCACCTGAGGGGTTAAACGGGTGAGATCGATACTGATATTGATACCAACTGTATACCATTTTTTCCCAATGGATCCGTGAAAAACAGCATATAGTTAAAATACATGTGCATGTTTTGCAGTGTACCCCCCAAAAAATACATTTATCGGAAGGATTCAGGTCTCAGCGGTCGATACAGCCGCTCTGTATACAGGATACAAAGCAGGTGTATCTGAAAAAGTGAAAATAATATTTAATAAAATGTAATTACAAAGTTGCACCAACCACACTGATACACACATTTATTAAAAAAACTAATTGTTTTTAAACTAGCCTTAAAAATATATTTCTCTCTACACTACAAAGAATCCAAACAAATTATCCAGGGTTTTCTTGGCTGGGTGGCATTCCCATTGTAAGCTTAAGTGACAATGTATTTGGAAAAACAAAAGAAACAGGATCTTTTTCTTGTCTTAACAGTTATAAACTGCTATTGACTATCCTGGCAGACACCCATTTATTGTGGCATGACGTGTCTCAAGTACAAACTGCACACTCCTCATTGTGCAAACAGCACATCCCTAGTCTGCAGGAGTCATTTATCTCCACGTGGCCTTATATTCTGAACAGCTTCTATATGAGAGGAGTCATATACATGTTACTGCATGCCCAACCAAGCCGAATTCCTGCTCATCCTGATATTTGTCTGTGTCAGAGGGAACCACCCCTGTCCTAAGGCACCTCTCACATACAACACTTAATGGGCAGGTAGAAGCTGAGGACATTGAAGTATTGTCCTACTTTTTAGGCTGCATTCACATGGCTGCAGTTTTGGCCCATCTTCGATCTGTATTCACTGCTCAGCCCTAACATTAAAACCACCTTCCTAATATTGTGTACTCCGCAAGCTGCACTGCGCTGTATGTTCTGACACATATCTAGCATAGCCAATATTAATTTTTGCAGCAATTTGCGCTACAAAAATCTGTGGGATCAGACGAGATGGACTAGCTTTCGCTCCCCATGCACATCAATGAGCCTTAAGCGCCCATGACCTTGTTGCAGGTTCACAGGTTGTCCATCCTTGGACCGTTTTTGGTTGGTACTAAACCACTGCATACCAGGAACACCCTACAAGACCGGCCGCTTTGGAGATGCTCTGACCCAGTTGTCTAGCCATCACTATTTGGCCTTTGTCAATCTTGCTCAGATCCTTATAGGGTAACTGTTTTAAAACTTTTGACATGTCATAGTGACGTATCATAAGTTTTGATTGGTGAGTGTCCGAGCACTGAGACCCCCACAAATCACTAACACGAAGTGGCAGAAGTGATCGTGTGAGCACTCAACCACTTCGTTACTGTTCGGCTTGTTCCGGAAAGCCGATGTATGGGAAAAAGGGTCATATACTTTGTATTGAGCCCGTACTCCGATACATTGATTTCTGAAAAAATTGTACCATTAAAAACGACAACTCGCTCTGCAAAACACACGCCCTCACACAGCTCCATCGACGGAAAATGGGTCTTAGAATATGGCGGCACAAACCAAATCAGGGACAGCAGCCATCTTTACTTGATCACCGTGTCCTTGGAGCCAAGATAAGGGGAGGGCAACAAACTGGAAAAGCTGAGAACCGACAGCAAAACTGAGGAAACGCTAGTGGGCCCTTGCGATACGAATGTGGTGGTAGGCATTGCAAATGTCGATGAAGAAAAGGAATTATCCTTATACAAGCGATGCAACCACTGACCACAGGGATACTATGCAAAACCTCCAAACGCGAACGTTCAGCTTCTTTGAATCCAGGATGGGTATGACAGATTCCTCCTTTTTGGGGACTGTGAAGAGATTTAAGTAGAATCCTTGAAACCGATCACTTCCTGGAGGAGAAAAGAACAAACAGCCTTGAAAAAAGCAGAAGCACGATCTGGTGCCCAAGGTGGAGTCGACAAAAAGGACCGACCTGGGGGAGGGTTAAGAATTCTATCTTGTACCCTGTCAACATCACCTTCCAAACCCAGGTGTCGGTCATATAAGCAAGCCATATCATCTGAAAGAAAATAACTCGTCTCCCTACTCGGACAGCGTTTCCTGGGATGCAGTTGCCAAGCGGGCCTAGGCTTGAACGATGGGCATCTGTAGTCCATGGGATGGCTAAATCTTTTGTCTGACATCTGAGAGGAGAATGACCTCTGAGAGTACAATTTAGGAAAGGACCAAAACCTTTGAGAATAGAAAGAAGGATGTGGACTTCAGTGATGGTTCTAAGGCAGAAGGGAACTCTTACCACCAGTAGTCTCAGAAATGATTTCATCCAGACGTTTTACAAAGAGTCTGCCCCGAAAATAGGCAGTCCAACAAGAGCTTATTTGGAAACAGGGTCTTCCGTTCAAGATTTTAATCAAATTGAGAGTCATAGCTACTAAATTAGCCGATGCGCTGGCAGTAAAACAGGCTGACTCAAGGGAGGCCTCAATAAGAATTTGTAAGCATTGACCACCTGAAAAGAAAGATCATCCTGCGGAACGCCTTCCAAGATACTGCGGTAAAGTTGTTTTTCCTATACTAATCAGACCTCCGAATCTAGACAGAGGCAATTGCTGATCGCAGGGCAGAACCTGCTTCCACGAAGGCAGATTTAGCTTGGGGGGGTCCAACTTTTTCTGAAGAGAATCACTAAGTGGTGCTGCCTCTGACAGTGAGATGCTAGTGCTTTTAGACAACCTCGAAATAGTCAGATCCACTAGAAGAGAAACAGCCCATTTAGAAACTAACTCCTCCTGGAAAGGAAACCGTGTATTCATATGAAATGGTGAAGCGCCTGTCAGAGTGTTTCCATTCCTTGGATAGGAGTTCCTCAAACTCGCTATGGTTTGGGAAAAATAGCCTCTTGCGCTGTTGACGGCATAGATGTGCTTCTTCCGGAGACAGGATAGAGGAGTCACCCTTAACATGTAAGGTGTCTGTGACCACTAGTATCCTACAGGGCTAGCCTACCACTATAGTGAATGGTATAGTTCTACCACTTTATAAATTACTAGTCAGACCACACAAGGAATATTGTGCACAGTTTTGGGCACCAGTACACAAGAAAGACATAGTAGAACTTGAGCTGGTTCAAAGGTGGGCAACTAAAGTAATAAATGGAATGGGTGGACTACAGTACCCAGAAAGATCAATATTAGGGTTATTTAGTTTAGAAAAAAAAACAGACAGCTGGGGGATGACATAACAACTATGTATAGTTATATCAAAGGTCAATATAGAGACTTCTCTCATGATCTACTTATAGACTGTAACTATAACAAGGGGGCATCTTCTACATCTAGGAGGAAAGAAGGTTTCTTCACTGACATAGGAGATTCTTTACTGTAAGAGCAGTGAGACTATGGAACTCTCTGCCAGAGGAAGTTGTTATGGTGAATTCAATAAAATAGTTCAAAAGAGGCCTGGATGTCTTTCTTGAGTATAATAATATTACAAGATATGGTTACTAGATGCGTTGTTAATCTTGGGATTTATTCTAATTGTCAAATTGGAGTCGGGAAGGAATTTGGCTTAGGCTGAACTGGATAGACATGTCTTTTTTTAGGCCTTACAAACTATGATATTGTAATACACTTTGCGGTCATATCTAGGATTTTAGCGCAATCTCCACAAAATAGCAATAACAACTACACCACGGAAGAAACACTTGTAGGGGGTTTATATTTACAGGTTTATGCCACCTTTAAAAATTTAGCGCGCACCTGTTTTGCACAAAAATTTGCACTCCTTATGTTTGAAACGCTTTTGTTTTCTTTTGTAATTACTTTTCTCGTGGTCTTTGCAATATCTCAGACACACTCACGCTAATGCGATGTAAGTGAAGTATAGAAAGCAAGTCCATCAAGAAAATCAGACACATTAACGAGAATATAACAGTCTGGGAAGCTACTTAGGATGCCAGCACTTGAACATAGGAATTAAATTACTTAGTACATTTCTCATATTTTTTTAATTTTGTATTTCACATTCTGTTAAACAAATTAAGTGTTTTATTGCTTTTTCTTAATATCTCCCTCTGGGGAATATAAACTTATATAATATACAATTAATAGAATTGCTTTAGACAGATGTGGGATCATTTCTGCGCCACTTCAGGAAATAGCTTCCTTTGTGCAATCAGGTTTTCTTACCACATAGTGGCTGGTTGATTGAATTCTAGCTAGCTCTATAGTGTTTTTGTGAAGGAGAGAAATTCGATTGTGGATGATTAAAAGAGAGCAACCAAAGTGTATAACTAAAGCTAAAATGTAATAAAAAAAAGTTTGGAATGCAGTCATATTAAAAGTAAAGTAGCCAGGTATAAAAAAAAAAAAGATGTGTTCAGCAGTTGTCAGCTAATACTTCTACTAGCTGGGTTCCCCCCCCCCCCCGTGATTTTCTTGAATTTTTTCTCTTGCAAAATCCTGGCAAAGTTTTCGCAAAACCACTGCAAAATTATGCTTTCAAAAAAACCAAAAAAAACTAGCATAAACGCACCAAAAGTGCAGCGTGAAAACCCAGCCTAATGCCTCTTGCACACAACCGTTGTGCCACTCGGGTCATTTTTGACGGCATCCGAGTGGCACCTGATAGTCTTCACGGACCCATTCACTTTAGCGGGTGAATCGGGTCCATGAAAAATGGTTTGAGTCTCCCATCCAAGGAAAGATAGAACATGTCCTATCTTTCCTCGGATCACTGATGGGACTCGGACGGCACACACGGTCGTGTGCATGAGGCGTAATAGAAATCTTTGGTTCCAGATTATACATGATTCAGCTGACTAGTACCAAGTGGCAATTACATACCACAGTGCATTTTCTTCTCTAGGGTCGTATTAACTAAGCACTTCCTAGACTACAGCAGGTTTTGTATCTCCATGTTCATAATCTACAAAAATGTGTCACAATTTTGGTTCCGGAATCAGATTTTTAAGGTTCCATCCCCTTAGGCTGCTTGTACACATTATGGCCGTGTTGTAGTTGTTTTACCACAAGTAGCTGGGGTTATAGAAGCTAAGAAAATAAAAATATGTTTCACCTGTAAAGACTGCGCAGCTAATAACCGCATCGCAAAACTGTGGCAACTCGAGATAATACGCGTGTGAGCACTATACTAGGGCCTAAAGACTTTCTCCATGATTTAATCATTGACATATATGGCAATGGACCTATTGGCAGCAAGTGACACTATGTCAACCTAAGAATTCCCACAATGTTGGAGATTACCTAGATCGCTAGAGAGAACTAAGAGCTGTGATTATTAATGATCATATGAAAAACCACCATTAATAAATATTACTGATAAATTACAGTCCTTTTTATAAAAAGGGCTCAAGTACTGAAGCAGTCAGAAATATCCCAGCTACTGTGGGGTGCAAGTTGTTTATCATCAAACTAAGGGAAACCTCAGACAAGGTCTATGGTAATAGAGAAAGCCCAAAACTTTTATTTTTGACAGATAATTTTCTGACTCCAAAACAAATTTCAAGGCTGTGCATTTCGTCCAAAATCTTCCCTATTAAATGAACACTAACTTTTCAAACCACTTATGCTTATCTAATAGTATACCTGATATATATATGAACTTTGTAATTTACTTACTATTACAATTTAGCTGTTTTATCCATGCAAATTCTGTGTGAAATGACTGCCACTAGGTGTCTCCCTTCCTGTAATCTGGTTACATAGTTAGTTAGTTACATAGTTAGTACGGCTGAAAAAAGACACATGTCCATCAAGTTCAACCAAGGGAAGGGAAAAGGGAAGGAAAAATTTCTACACATAGGAGCTAATATTTTTTTGTTCTAGGAAATTATCTAACCCTTTTTTAAAGCCATCTACTGTCCCTGCTGCGACCAGCTCCTGCGGTAGGCTATTCCATAAATTCACAGTTCTCACTGTAAAGAAGCCTTGTCGCCTCTGCAGCTTGAACCTTTTTTTCTCCAGACGGAGGGAGTGCCCCCTTGTTTTTTGAGGGGGTTTTACAAGGAACAGGATTTCACCATATTTTTTGTATGTGCCATTAATATATTTATATAAGTTAATCATGTCCCCCCTTAGTCGTCTTTTTTCAAGGCTAAATAGGTTTAATTCTTTCAATCTTTCCTCATAACTTAAATTCTCCATGCCCCTTATTAGCTTCGTTGCTCTTCTTTGTATTTTTTCCAACTCCAGGGCATCCTTTCTATGAACTGGAGCCCAGAACTGAACTGCATATTCTAGATGAGGCCTCACTAATGCTTTGTAAAGTGGCATTATTACATCCCTGTCCCGCGAGTCCATGCCTCTTTTAATACACGACAATATCCTGCTGGCCTTTGAAGCAGCTGATTGACACTGCATGCTGTTATTGAGTTTATGATTTACAAGTACACCCAGATCCTTCTCAACAAGTGAATCCGCCAGTGTAGCGCCCCCTAGGACATATGATGCATGCAGGTTGTTGGTACCAAGATGCATAACTTTACATTTATCTACATTAAACTTCATTTGCCAAGTGGACGCCCAAACACTTAGTTTGTTTAAATCTGCCTGTAATTCATGAACATCTTCCATAGTCTGAACTATATTACATAGCTTGGTGTCATCTGCAAAAATAGAAATAGTGCTATTAATCCCATCCTCTATATCATTAATAAATAAGTTGAATAATAGTGGTCCCAGCACTGAACCCTGGGGTACACCACTTATAACCGGGGACCATTCAGAGAAGGAATCATTGACCACAACTCTCTGGATACGGTCCTTGAGCCAATTCTCAATCCAATTACAAACTATATTTTCTAAACCTATAGTCCTTAATTTACCCATTAGGCGTCTATGGGGGACAGTGTCAAATGCCTTTGCAAAGTCCAAAAACACTAAATCCACAGCGGCCCCTCTGTCTAGACTTCTGCTCACCTCTTCATAAAAACAGATTAGGTTAGTTTGACAACTTCTGTCCTTAGTAAAACCGTGCTGGCTGTCACTTATAATGCTATTTATTGTCACATAATCCTGTATATAGTCCCTCAATAGCCCCTCAAACATTTTCCCCACGATGGATGTTAAGCTTACTGGTCTATAATTACCCGGGGAAGACCTAGAGCCCTTTTTGAAAATAGGCACCACATTTGCCCTGCGCCAGTCCCTTGGCACTATACCAGTCACTAGAGAATCTCTGAATATTATGAAAAGGGGGACAGAAATAACTGAACTAAGCTCTTTAAGAATTCTAGGGTGTAACCCATCTGGTCCCGGAGCCTTGTGCACATTTATTTTATTTAGCTTGGACCATCTCTACATTCATCCAATTCAGTATATCAACTGATATATTAACAGCACTGGCACCGGCTACATCAGCTGCTCTTTCTTCTGTTGTATATACAGAGCTAAAGAACCCATTTAGTAACTCTGCCTTCTCTTGATCCCCTGTGATCAACTCCCCATTACCACTATCTAAGGGTCCTACATGTTCAGACCTTGGCTTTTTTGCATTTATATGCTTGAAGAATTTTTTAGGATTTGTTTTACTATCCTTGGCCACCTGCCTTTCATTTTGTATTTTTGCTAATTTTATTACATTTTTACAGATTTTATTAAGCTCTTTATATTTTACAAAGGCTACAGCTGTACCCTCAGATTTGTATTTTTTAAATGCCCTTTTTTTGTCATGTATTGCCCCTTTCACAGAAGGTGTAAGCCATGTGGGGTTTAATTTGAGTCGTTTATACTTATTACCTGTAGGAATAAATTTTGCACTATAATAACTCAAAGTAGATTTGAAAATCTCCCATTTATCATTTGTTCCATTATTTGACATTAGTTCTTCCCAGTCTATATCCTGAATTGCAGCCCTCATCCTGGGGAAATTGGCTTTCTTAAAATTAAATGTTTTTGCCCTCCCAGCCTGCGTTTGTTTTTTACAGTATAGGTAAAATGTAACTATATTGTGATCACTGTTACCGAGGTTTTCACGAACATTGACATTCCCAACAAGATCTGCATTATTAGAAATGACCAGATCCAACAGAGCTTCACCTCTAGTCGGGTCTTCCACAAACTGGCCCATAAAATTTTCCTGCAACAGGTTGAGGAAATGTCTCCCCTTTGCAGTTGAAGCTGAACCATGACACCAATTAATATCCCGGAAATTAAAATCTCCCATTATCACTACAGTACCCGCCTGTGCAGCCCGCTCCATCTGTTTATATATCTGACCTTCCATCTCCTCAGTTATATTGGGGGGTCTATAGATTACACCAAAAGTAATTTTTTCAGTGTTTACCTCCCTTTCTAGTTCCACCCACAAGGTTTCAACCTCCTTACAGTCTTCACCCACTATTGTCTCTTTCACACTCGCCTTCATATCACTTCTCACATACAGACATACACCACCACCTTTCCTATTTGTCCTGTCTTTACGAAAAAGTGTAAAACCCTGTAGATTTACAGCCCAGTCATGTGAAGAGTCCAGCCATGTTTCAACAACACCAACTATATCTATATTTTCTTCCAGTATCAATGTCTCCAGCTCCCCCATTTTGCTTGCTAGACTTCTGGCATTTGTGAACATACATTTTAACTTGCCTGTCAGTTTTTCACTTTTATTATCAGAAATGTGATTTGACATTAATCGGTCCTTTTTATTTACACTGATGTTTTGTAACGAAAGGATCTCCTTATCTTGTTGTCTAGTCCTCTCCCCACATTCTGTTTCTCCCCCCACCAATATAGTCTGACCCCTCTCTAACCTGGCTACCCCTTTTTTTTCTACATTGACCTCCCTCCTCAGCCCTAGTTTAAATACTCCGCCACCCCAGCTAGAATTCTCTCCCCCAGCACAGCGGACCCCCTTCCATTTAGGTGCAAATCATCTGCAGAATACAGTTTGTACCCCAATGAAAAGTCAGCCCAGTGCTCTAGGAACCCAAATCCTTCTCCTCTACACCAAGACTTCAGCCATGCATTTAACTCCCTAAGCTCCCGCTGTCTTTCCTGTGATGCGCATGGCACAGGCAGTATTCCTGAGAATACAACCTTGGAGGTCCTTCCCTTCAGCTTGTAGCCTAGTTCTTTAAAATTATTCTTAAGGCTCCTCCACCTACCATTTATTCTGTCGTTGGTACCGACATGGACCACGACAGCTGGATCATCACCAGCCCCTCCCAGCAATTTGTCCACCCGTTCCACCACATGCCGAACCCTGGCACCAGGGAGACAGCAAACCATTCGGTTGAGGCGGTCTTGGCGACAAATTATTCTATCCGTCTTCCTGATTATAGAATCCCCTACAACTATCAATTGTCTTGGCTTACCTGCATTACCATCCCGCCGACTACTAGCTGGGCTGTTCTCCCGGCTGTTAGGGAGATCAGTATCCACTAGGGCTGCCTTTTCTGAGACTGACACCCTCGCATCATCACCCAACCTGGCAATTTTGCTTGGAATGCCAGAAACCGGATCGGCCTTCCTTGTCTTTGACCCCTTTCTACTGCCCCTAACTACATTAACCCAGCTACTTACCTGATCCTGCTCACCCATGTCTTCACCCTCCAGTTCTAACCCACTAACTGCATGCTCTGTGAGCAGCAAGCTCCGCTCAAAATTGTCTATCTTCCTCAGTGTTGCATTTTGCTCCTCCAGATCTCTAATGCGAGCTTCCAGGTGAACAACATGCTCACATCTGCCACAGAGATATTCACCCTGGAACTCCGGCTCCAGTCGTGTATACATATGACAAACTGTGCACTGAAGAAAACCTCCAATCTTGCTATCCATTATCCAAGTTACACCAAAACAGCGAACAATTGTCAAAGAAAAAGAAGAGTACTTACTGGGGCTTCAACTCCTCTTTTCAACTCCGGTTTTAGAACTCCACTTAGTTCACAAGCCACTTAAACCACCAAGCTCAGAAAGAGCAAGCTCAAAATGAGGTCTGCTGACTAATTTATACCACCTGTGTCCAGTTAACCCCTTCCCCCTCGTCAGCTGCTCAGCTGGAACGAATCTGCAAGGGAAAAAAAAAAAAAAATGTACAATTTTTTTTTTAAAATTGTGTGAGTTTTTGCTATCTTCTATTTGCTAGCAATCAAAACAGATTCACAAACACAGAAATACAGCAACACAATACAGAAGTACAGCAACACAATCCGGTTTTAGAACTCCACTTAGTTCACAAGCCACTTAAACCACCAAGCTCAGAAATAAAAACCGTCCCTAGTTGCAGGGCAGATGAGACGAACTGCAGGAAGGGGGGGGGGGGGTGTCTCTGCCAAAGCACACACCAGTGTCTTCACAGTCTGCCCATAGAATTCTATGGAAAGGGAAGGAAAAAACAGGAGCAGAGAGAGAGAGAGAGGCAAACAAATTCTGCAGCAGCTTCCTAGTAAGTGTTATATCTCATCCTAGTGCTGCATTCACAGATACACTGCTCATTACTGTTGTATGATGTCCTCCGAGCTGCTGCTGTTTCTGTATATGTGATAGAGATAGGAGAGCAGGATTCTCCTCTTAAATAATGCCATGTGCACGCCATACAGTATAATGGTAAGCACTGTGATATTCCTTATGTACACACATATTACAGCTTATTCTGAAAAGTCACCTGAAAAGAAAGGCACGCTTTAAAGATAGTTTTTTATTGCCTTTTCCGCTATTTTGCTAAATGGACGCTACACAATTGTAACATTATACATACAGTTTTAAGGTTTTACAATGGCTTGACAATACAAATGATAATGATGAAGTAACTTATTTACCAGATTATTAAAGATAAATCTTTTTTCTTGATTCCCATGTTTTGCCTCATCTTTACTAGATAGACGTGTGTATTTAGCATTATTGCAAGTACACTATATGGCCAGATGTATGTGAACACCCATAATTCTTGAGTTCAGGTGTTTCAGCCACACCCATCGCAAATAGGTACATAAAATCACGAACACATACATGAAATCTCCATAAACAAACACTGATAGAGGTATGGGTTATACTGAAGAGCTCAGTGACTTTAAGCATGGCACTGTCATACGATGCCACCTTCGCCACAAGTGAGTTCATTACATCTCTGCTCTGCCCTGGTCAACTAGAAGTGATATTATTGTGAAATAGAAGCTTCTAGGAGTAACAACAGCTCGGTCACAAAGTGGTAGACAATGCAAACTCAAGGAGCTGGGCTGCCAAGTGCTAAAGTGAAAGGCGCATGAAAAATGGCCTATCCTCTGTTATATCACTTACTACAGAGCTCCAAAGAGCTTCTTGAAGTGACATCAGCACAAGAACTGTACTTTAGGAGCCTCATGAAATGGGTTTCCATCGTCAAGCAGCTGCATACAAGCCTAAGATCACCATGCACAATGCCAAGCGTCAGCTGAAATGGTGTAAAGCATGCCACCACTGGACTCTGGAAAAATGGAAATGTGTCCTCTGAAATGATGAATTATGTTTCACTATCTTGCAGTGTAATGGACACATCTGGGTTTAGCGGATGCCAGTAGAACGCTACCTACCGGAGTTCATAGTGTGTACTGTAAATTTTGGCATAGGAGGAAAAATGGTTGTTTTGCAGGGCGTGGGCTAGGCCCCTTGCCGGTTTTGCCCTGGTTACATGTCGTTTGTGATGAACGTTTAGTGTGTACGCTAAATGTGTCTATAGAGTAACATTAGCCCATGTGTGTCCTTTTGGCTTCGGTCGGGCCAGTATATGTCAGTATACTGCATAAAAGTAATGGAATAGCATAGCAGATGCAACGGAATCCCATACGGTATACATTTTTTTCAACATGGAAGTTTATGGATGATGGATGCCAATTCATGGAATCCATCACAGGCATCTGTTATTGCATACGTCATGAGAGTTTCATGACGTATCCAACAATAGCCATTTTCTAGCTGAGATCTAGCCTGAGCTACAACCTTTAGAAGCACAGTTTTAAGTGAGAGCTGCAAGTATAAGCAGCTTCCACTTCAACCTGCTGTACCTCAGGCTAGATCGCAGTTACAGCTGCGATCAAGCCTGTGCTAGAACCTTTAGTAGCAAGGACGTGTAAGAGATGTCCTTGAATACCGAAGCGGATCCCTGAAAGGACGTATGAGATACGTCCTTTTCAGGGTAAGGGTTGAACGTATCATCAGAAAATTATATGATATAAATCAGATTTTTTTTTATATAAACAAAAACTTCTGGTCTCTTGATGTGGGATCTGGAGACTGTAAAAACTGTAAAAATCTGTCACATTTTTCTGTCAATTGACAATAATTTCAGATGTCAAAAACCGCACAAAAACCCTGCTGTAGTAGCTACATAGAAAAGTCAGAAAGGAAGGGTGTGCCTAAAATATGGCTGCCCACATGAAAGTTTTAAAAAAAATAGGTATAGTAATATGCAAAGAAAAAAGCAAACATTATTTGTACCCAATTCTAATTAAAGAAACTAAACTTAAATGCATGAGACCGTTATGCACATGGCTCGGAGACTGTATGGCTGCACATGGAGTCCCGTACAGCTCGATAATACGTACGTACGTTCGTATGTATGTATGTATGTCGTATGTACAGAGCCAAAGGAGCATGTCACAATTTTTCTCTCTCAGATTCGTAATATAGCATGAGAAAAAGCTTTATAAAAAAATTAGAACTTAATTCCAGAAAAAGACATCCGTCCCCAGTCCACCCCCCACCCCACGTTAAATGATAAAAATGAGAGCAAAGTTTTGCAACTTATTTATCATTTTGAGATAACATAACTTACTAGTTATCTGGGACAGGAAACATTTGCCAATTGTTATCTAGGCCAATACTTATTAGCTCTTTAACTGACAAGTTGATAGAAAAAAGGTAGTAAGGCTTTGTTCACATCTGCGCTAGGGCTCTGTTCAGATGTTCCGTTGGAGCTTTCCGTCGGAACGGAGCCCTGAAAGAAACAAACAGAAACCAAAGGTTTCCGTTTCCATCACCATTGATTTCAATGGTGACAGATCTGGTGTCAATGGTTTCTGTTTGTCTCAGTTGTGCAAGGGTTCCGTCGTTTTAACGGAATGAATAGCGTATTTGACTACAGTATTGATTCCATCAAAACAACGGAACCCTTGCACAACGGAGACAAACGGAAACCTTTGGCATCAGATCCGTCACAATTAAAATCAATAGTGATGGAAACAGAAACCTATGGCTTCTGTTTGTGTCGGTCATGGCTGTTCAACGGAAAGCTCCGACGGAACGTTGGAACGGAGCCCTAGTGCAGATGTGAACGAAGCCTAAGAGAAACATCTAGGCCCCATGCACACGACTGTAAAAATCATCCGTAATTGCAGTCCGTTATCACGGTCCGCAATTACGGACCCATTCACTTCTATTGATTGCAGACACCTTCTCGTATATTTACGGGAAGGTATCCGAGCCATAGAAGTGTACCGCAAAAGATAGTACATGTCCGTTCTTTTGATTTTTACGGGCCGTGCTCCCATACATTGTATGGGAGCACGGGCCGCAAATACGGGAGGCTGTCGGCAGCCGGCCGTGCTCGCAATCACGGCCAGTGATTACGGGCACAGCTGTGTGCATGAGACCTTATAGAGCATAATTTATATAAATTGTCTAATAGAAAATCTGGCCCTGTTGACCATAGCAATCAGAGCTCAGCTTTCATTTCCTAAACTGCACTGTGATAGGTTGCTTTGCTATGGGTAACAAAGCCAAATTTTCTCAGTTTTAATAAATGAGGCCCATGTCCCCACATGGCAGTTAAGGGCTACTAGTTAGTTTCAATTGTAATTGTTCACAAAACAAACCCATGTTGCACAATGCCTTTCAGATTTTGCAGAGGATACAAATATTGTAATGAGGGTAAAGTAATGTGTTATGAGCGTATTGTTGCCTCCAGTTAAGCCAGGCAGGGAGGTGGCTGCCCAGGATAATATGCGATTATTAGTTGCACTTGATCCTGGGCAGCTGGTTCTCTGCATGTCTCTGTAGAGAATTGGCTGCCTGCTTATGAGACGACAATATGCTCATAACATACACTATATAGCCAAAAGTATATGGACACACAACCATCACACTTGTAGGAGCTTGGCCAGCAAGAAGAGTTCGGGCACTGATGTTGGATGAGAAGACCTGGCTTGCAGTCGGCACTCCAGTTCATCCCAAAGGTATTGGATGGGGTTGAGGTCAAGGATCTGTGCAGGCCACTAGAGTTCCTCCACACCAAACTTGTCACACCGTGCAGCTATGGATTTCTCTTTATGCACAGGCGCACAGTCATGGTGGAACAAGAAAGGGCCATCTCCAAACTGTTGCCACAAAGTTTGTGGCATACAATTGTCTAAAATGTCTTTGTATGCTGTAGCACTAACATTAACCTTCACTGGAAATAAGAATTCCAACCCGAACCCTAAAAAACAGCCTCAGATGACACTTTGTCTTTATAATTGCAATATAAATTGCTGAGTGTATAGATTGATTTTTTGTTCAGTATTATTTATTTGTGTTTTCGAAATATGCCCTTTACCTTGTTGTAAAAAACTTTCAATAAAATTTGTTGAAAAAAAAAAAAAAAAAACAGCCTCAGACTATTTTCCTCAGTACACAGAATTTGACAGTAGGCACTATGCATTCCAGGAGGTAGTGTTCTCCTAACATCAGCCAAATCCAGATTTCTTCATCAACACTGCCAGATAATGAAACGTGAAATACCATTTCATGAAGCCCCCGACATTCAGTTTGTGATGCTGGGGGTGGGTGCAGCTCCTGCCGGCAGCGCCCATAGCGGGGTCTCGTACGTTCTCCGCCGGTGACCTGGTCCTGCTCCCCTAGCAAACACTGCCTGCTGTGTTCTTCTGCTCGCGGCCACATGTCCCTCCAGCCGCCTTTTAAAGTGCCAGCACGTGCACAATTCAAAATTCATCCACCGATCCGTTTGTTCCGGGACTACTTAAGGCAACTCCACAATGCACCTGGGGCCTGAGCAACATTGGACCAACCTAGTTGTGTTCTCTAAGGGTTCCTGTTTGCAGAGGATTCCAGTCCGCTGTTGCTGTTATCAGCCTGTATCCAGTTATCTGTTACCAGCCTGTGTCCAGATCTTCACTGTCAGCATGTGTTCAGCTATCCGCTACCAACCTGCATCCAGCTTCCCTCTGCCAGTCTACCTCCTGCTGCCTACTACCAGTTTGTGTCCTGTTGTCTGCTGTCAGTCTGCATCCCGCTGTCTGTTGCCAGTCTGAACCCAACTGTCTGTGACCAGACTGAAGCTTCCTGTCTATCATGAACTTTGTCATGTGGTCTGCATCCATCTGCCAAGGTAGCTTCTGCCAGATTCTGTACCTTTGGTGTGCTACACCATAGTATCCTACTCTGCTGGGCCAGCAGCTACTCTCACCAGGACCACCTCAAGAGTTCGCGACCTGGTAGTCTCCCCGCAGCAAAGACCAGATCCCCATAGGGCGGTTAAAGACTGGGGTGGCTACTTAGATAACGCCCTTAGAGGTGGCCCTAAGCCCAACGAGTGGAGTAGCCTGGTGGGTCCACAATCTGCTGGTCGTAACACAGTTCTTGTGCTGATGTCACTTCCAGAGTGAGTGATGCAAGAGAGAAACGGCTATTTTTATGCGCCACGCACTGCAGCACTTGGCGGCCACGTTTGCACAGTTACCGCTTTGTTGTTTTGCTGTTGTTACTCCATGACGCTGCCACTTCACAATAATAGATCTTTAGAAAGAAAGATAAAAAAGGCACAGGGTGCTCCTTAGCGTAATAACGTTTACTAAAAGGGAGATGGTTGGGAAAAGGTGATATGTGAAGGGTCCAACGTTTGAGGATGAGATGTATTGTTCTGCCGCTGCTTCAGAATACCAAATAAGGAAATAGACACTTGTTACTATATATCAAGATAAACTTTCTTGAGGTCCTTGTGCAATCTCGACACTACTGTCCTTTGTCTTCCTTGAACCTCAATAACATCACACCGGCAGCATCGCCGTTATTATAACCTACATACACGACTCTTGGAATACAGTCGGCAAACAGCACAAATTTTCTTCGAACGGGAGTCAATACAACAGTAACTTCTTCTTGATCTTACAGGATCTGGCGAAGAACTAATAACCACTACAATTGTTTCTCTACAACGGACACAAAAACGAGGCCTCATCTTTTTCTAACCTTGTAGCATATTCTCTGTACAACGCCCACTTGGTCTAAAGTAAAAACACGCCCACTTGGGCATTAAGAAAGTCATTAGCATAAAGCTATAAATCGCTCATAAAATGGTCAAAATAGATACTTTTTCTAAATAAAAAGCATTACTCCTTATGTAGGAGATAGGGCACTTATAATGTGGTGACAGAGCCTCTTTAAGGGGTTAGCCCCCTCCCTCCGCAACCATTTTTCGGATTTTCATTTTAGTTTTTTCCTCCCCACATTCCAAAAGCCATAACTTTTTTATTTTTTCATCGATTTAGCCGTATGAGGGCTTGTTTTTTGCGGGACGAGTTGTAGATTTTCAGGGCACTATTTATTGTACCATATAATGTAGTGGGAAACTCGAAAAAGATTCTTTGTGGGGCCGAATAGGAAAAAAACAGCGATTCCTCCATTTTTTGGAGGGTTTTGATTTTACGGCGTTTACCGTGTGGTAAAAATGACACGTTAACTCTATTATGTGGGCCAATACGATTACAGCAATGCCAAATTTATATAGTTTTTTTTATGTCTTACTACTTTTACAAGAAATTGTTAAAAATAAAATTTGTTTTGTCACCATATTCTGAGAGTCAATTGAGCGGTTTTTGGGCTTATTTTTTGCGGGGTGAGCTGTAGTTTGGGGTACATGAGACTTTATGATTACTTTTTAATTTCATTTTTTGTGGGAGAGTTGGTGACCAAAAAACAGCGATTCTGGCATTGTACGTTTTTGTTGTTGTTTTTTTAACGGACTTCGCCGTGCGGGTTAAATAATGTTATATTGTAATAGTTCAGACTTTTACGGACGTGATGATACCAGATTTGTTAATATTTTTATTTATTTACATTGTGTTTGGGGAAAATGGGAACTTTTAATATTTTTATTTTTTAATGTATTTAAAAAACTTTATTTAACTTTTTTTTTTTATTAGTCCCCCTAGGGGACTTGAACCAACAATCATTGGATCCCTGGTACTATATTCTGCAATACTAAAATCTACTGATGATTCAACTCACACTTATTTTTAAATAGGTTTCTTATGCTCTCTGAATCCCAACAGACTTCCCTCAATGAAAGGTGGCCATACACATTAGACGAAAGTGGACAATTTCGACCATAAAAGGGCACATGAATTAGAAAATTAAGCAAACGATAATTACAACCTGCCGACAGTAATCTCCTCAAAAACTGGTTGGCCCGAGTTGCAAATTTTGGTCTGAGTATCGAAAGGAGTTGAATGTGTATGGGTCACTTGTGTGATCGCGAATGATTGTTTTGAAAATGACAACCCACAAAGGAGCAGAGTGGGAGGGGTTGATCATTTATATAGAAATACATCAGACATGTATGGCACAATGCACGGCTAGAACAGCCAACGTCATCTGAAATGTGTTTAGGGATGCCTCCTTAAAGTGTAGCTAAACGTTTGACAAACTTCTGACATGTCATAGTGACATGTCAGAAGTTTGGATTGGTGGGGGTCCGAGCACTGAGACTCCCACCAATCGATATGTCTGTTCGGCTTTTTCCAGAAATAAATGAATCGGTGTAAGGACTTAATAGAAAGTCTATGAGCCCGTACTCCGAGACATCGGCTTTCCGGAAAAAGCCGAACAGACACGAAGCGGCTGAGCGCTTCAGCTGCTTCGTTCTAGCGATTGGTGGTGGTCTCAGTGCTCGGACCCCAACCAATCCAAACTTCTGACATGTCTCTATGACATGTCAGAAGTTTGTCAAACTTTTAGCTACACCTTAACAAATATTCTTCAGATGAAAGATTGTTCTAATATTGCCCTACTGCTGTCTATCGTGTATGGCCAACTTTAGTCATGGCATCTACAGATTATAATGGATGCCATCTTTTATTCATGACACCACATTGGGAAATAGATACTAGTTACTGTATATCAAGATACACTTTTAATCATTTATATAGCATTTTGTTTTATTTTGAACAAATTTTTATTGTATTTATTTGACCAATGACGTAATTTGTAACAAAAAGGGAGGGACTTGCCATTTATGTTAACTATATAAACCATATTGGGTTTTTTAATTTTCAAACCTGATGAAGGCAATGTTTTAGTGCCGAAACGCGATGTTGTCATAATAAATATCTTCCATTCAAAGTTCCTGGATCATCCGTTTTGAATCTACCATTGCCAGTGCCCAGAAAATACCTACTTTCCCTACATTCCCAATAATAGCACTTACTGTTGATCGGGGCAGGTCTAGCAGATCAGAAAGTTCACAAAATGACTTGCAAAATTGACATCCTGTCACGGTGGGTGTGTGGACCCACTGGGCCGTACCACCGTAGCGGGATAGCAGCTGGCCAACAGGATACCAAGTCAATGTCTATAGTTCGAATATGGGTACCTGTGGTAATTCAGACAATAGCGATCGTTAGGCTCAGATGGGACATTGGCAGCAGGCAGACAACAGGCGCGGTGTAACAAAGCAGGCGTAGTATACGACACAACACGACTCCAACTCTCTATGGCACAGGAACAAGGTAGCACGGGATACAGGACACAGGTGACAGGTACGGGAACACTGGGAACTGGAAAACACTAAGGGATCATTTGCAAAGACTAATACGGGTAAACACAACAACGGTCAGGCAATGAAGGAAGGGGCAAGGCCTGTCTTATAGTCCATTGTGATCATGGGCTAATTTGACATACTATTCAGGTGCGCGCACTGGCCCTTTAAGACCGGGCATGAGCGTGCGCGCGCACCCTACGGGACACAGCAGAGTGAAGTGGATGTGAGTGCTGGAGTGTTCTGAGGAGATGCGGGCCAGCACTCACTGATCCATGGCTGCGGCTGTCGGAGGGTGAGCAATCCCGACGGTCCGCGGCCATGGGTATCACACATCCTATAACAGTTTAATGTTTAAAGTCAATGAGCTATTCATACAACCCAGACTGCTAGCAATGTTTGTCTATGGAGATTGCATGGCTGTATGCTTGATTTTATGTACCGGTTTGCAATGGGTGTGGCTGAAACATCTTAAAGGGGTACTCCGGTTGTGAAGAGTTTTTACCAGTTTTCACCTATCTATTGTATAGGTAATAACTGGTAGATCGGTGGGTGTCCGAACGCCGATACCCCCACCAATTGTCTAAATGGGGGCTTCCATATCGCCTGTTTGAAGGAAATGGCTGTCAATCATTAGCTCTGCCGCTCCATTCACTTTCTGTGGGACTGACTGAGATAGCCGTGCGTTGTACTCAGCTGTCTCCGTTGGTCCCATAGAAAGTGAATTGAGCGATAACGCGTGCATGCAAGATCATCACTCCATTGATACAAAGGAAACAGGACACCCTGTTCTGGCAAACGGTGGGGGTCCCAGTAGTTGGACCCACACTGATCTACCAGTTATAGGATAGGTGAAAACTGGTTAAAACTCTTCACAACCGGAATACCCCTTTATTTAAGAAAATTATGGGTGTTTATATACATTTGCCCATATACTGTAGCCCTTTCCTGGGAAAACAAGGTTGTGTAGGAACCTTAATGGCCTGTTAAAAAGCAAACAAAATAGGATAGGGGACTCTAAGTCAGGACCCTTTTATAGGGTTTTTCCTATCTAAAACATTTATGGCATATCCACGAGGTACGTCTGACAGATGCAGGGTCTCAGTTCTGGCACTTGCATCTCTGTCAAGAACAGGGGTCAGTCCCACCTGGTGAGACGGCCGCTGCCTGCAGGCACAGAATGAATGGAGAGGTGGTTGCGCATGTGCGCAGCTCTTTCAATTCTGTTCCGTGCTTGCTTGGCTGTTTCCTTAACACCCATAGAACAGAATGGAGCAATTTCGAGCACATGCACAGTTTCCTCTCCATTTATTCTCTGCCTGGATACGGCGATTGCCTCACCAGGTGGGACAAGGGTCGAGGGACCCTCGTTCTCGACAGAGGTACTGGTTCCAAACCGTATCCATCAGACATTTATGGCATAATATGCCATAAATATCCTAGAGAGCAATAGCCTTTTAAGCAATGCCTATCGTATTACTTTAATGCCAATGTAACTCTCTTACCAGGACTATAAATTATTATACCGAAGGGCCATGAAGAAGTAGGAATTTGGAACATGGTAGTCATTTCTGATCAGGCATCTGAGAGTTGCTGCTCCATTCTGTTAAACGTGATCTTGGAATTCCTCAGCATGGCATGGGCAGCAGACTGCAAGAAAAATAAATATAACTTAATTGCTGTATGGGTGTGGCATACAAAGAATCAATGTGGGCAGAACGAGGAAAATGCTACAGTCTAAAAGTTAGTGTACAAGAAACAGTCCATAGGTCACAGCTAGAGAGCCCAGCCCATGGTGACAGCCTGGACAGTTCTAAACCATAGTGTCAGGTTTACATCATCGTCAGCATAAACCATCTGTGATCCTCTATGATTACCAGGTGAAAAAGAGTGACTTTCTTTGGTAATTACGTCTTACTAATATATGGCTATTCTGGATGACAATCGTCTTTAAGGAGGCTGTATGGCCAGACAGTGTCCCACTGCGACTCGGTATTATGGAGTATTCCATGTGCCACCATATCATGGTCTGTCACGTGCTGTATGTGGAAGATATTCTCCCCTAGATGAAATGTTTGTAGTGGAGAATTTCTCCATGGAGCATACCACATTTTTTTGGGGGTCAGAACGGCCGTATCTATGTCCCGGGCGTAGGAGGCGGCCGCATGACATGGGAAATAGGAAGGGGAGCAGCCGAGGTGTTGGTTAGACGAGCAGTTGTCCCACCCTCCCTTCCTTTTTGTTGTTACGTGTTGGTGGTCTCTTACTGGCTGGGGGGTGATGGGTTGTGTTTCTATGTCATTTTTCTTTTATGTTCTATTTTGTGTGTCTGGTGTCATGGCAGTGGATGGCAGGTTTGTGGGGTCCTTGGAGTTGGTTAAAATCGGTGGGGGGAGGGATTCATACTGGAGATGGTCCCTCCGAGATTATATATTATGGGGATCTGGCTTATATGGGCTCCTGATAGATGGGGTCCCAGGGAGCAAAATGGTAACATTTTAGCCATCTGCGGGTTTCATGGTGCCCCTGAGCCTGTGGTAGGACGGCTGGGGGTAAAATAGAGATATGGGCAGAGTGGCGCCAGATCCTATTATTAGCTTCAAGGACCTTCCCAATTTTCCGTAAGGGGTGAATGTCTTTTTCACGTCAATAATGTTTGTATGGGGGTTTGCGTGAAAAGTTAAGCGATTGCTTATTTTGTATTTACTGGTATTTGTTATTAAGTGGTTTGTTAATAAAATGGCTGCTGTGGCCAATTCATTCCGGCTCCAAGTCTGCAAGTCATTATTTGGGGGAGCTGGTGTGTATTGCCAGATTAGTGTTATATGTATGATGTCCATACAGGAATAAACCACTGTGTATTAACTCCTTACAGTCCAAGCCATTTCTTATTTTTTTTTCCATTTTCGATTTACACTCCCCACCTTCTATGAGCCATAACATTTTTAATTTTCTGTCAATGGAGTGGTGTGAGCGCTTGTTTTTTGCGGGGGGTTGTGGTTTCTATTGGAAACATTCCAAGTACCATATAATGTACTGGGAAACTGAAAAAAAAATTATATGTGGGATAGAATTGGAAAAAACGGTGATTCCTCAATTTTCTTTTGGGCTTAGTTGTTACGTCTTTCACCGTGCGGTAAAAACGACAAGCTTACTTTATTCTGCTGGTCAATACGATTACGACGATACCAGATTTATATAGGTTTCTTAATGTTTTACTCCTTATACAAAAGAAAAAACTATTTGTTAGAAGAAAAAAAACGTTTTTCCCATATTATGAAAGCCATAACTTTTTTCGATTGCGCGGTGTGAGGGCTTATTTTTTGTGTGGCTTTTATTGATACCATATTTTAGTACATACGTCTTTTTGATCACTTTTTATAAAAAAAAAAACTTCACTGCTAAGTTGACCAAAAAAACAGCGATTCTGCCGTTTTATTTTTGTTTTTACGGCATTCACCGTGCGCATTAAATAATGCTATATTGTAATAGTTCGGACTCTTATGGACGCAGTGATAACAATTTAGTTTATTTTTTTTTTACAATACTTCAGAGTAAAAATGGGAAACGTTTTTTTTTTAAACTTCATTTTCTTTAAATTTTTTTTTCACTACTAAAAACTTTATTTAACTTTTTTCGACACTATCTATTAGTCCGCCTAGGGGACTTGAACCAGGGCTTAAGAGAGGCAGAGTGAAGTTAGTCCTGGGGGCCTTTATTAGGCCCTTGGGCCGCCATGACATCCATCAGCAACCCACGATGGTGTTGCGGGGGCGCCAATGAGCTGTCAGAAGGGGCCGTCCCCTCTCTGTAACGCCTCAGATGCTGTGGTTGCGGTTAACTGGGGTTAAACAGCGATCGCTGTTCATGGTGGTTAGTACAGCTTGTCAGTTTTAATACACAGCTGACACCCGCAGCGGATGGAGCGCGCTCTCCCCCTTGACGTGCACTTACGTGAAGGTGCGTTATGTATACCTCAGGTTAGTTGAAATCCACCTCCCATCATTATGCTTATTTCAGCAAGCGGGAAAAAGAAGCGTCCTGCTTGATCTTCAGGTGGATTCCACCCGAACCTCCCATTGATGTCAATGGTAGGGAGGAATCTTAGGAGCCGCCATGCAAAATCTGCCGTGTGAACTGGCCCTAAGGAAATCCCTGTTGAACAAAATGCTCGTGGTCAAACATTGTTGCTTAGAGAGTTGAACGTGATGCTTTTTGTCTAGAAAACCACATACAGAGATTGGATTATAAGACCGTGTAGAGGAATGAGTAGGTGAAATCACTGGACAGTGCTCTGAACTGCGGATCGGGGGACTTTGCATGGATGTACTTCGTTAAACGCAGTGGTTAATCCATTTATGGATTCTGAAACATATATTGTAATATGTAGGGCCATGCTGCACAGCGTCCTAGTCTGAGCCTCAAGTAATGAGCTGGTGGCAGTTTAACAGTAAAAAATAAGTCCCAAGATATAAGGAAGAGATATATGAAACCACTGGTGTGTTGAAAGCAAGTAGCGCAAACCATTCCTATGGGTATTGCTGAACGGTTAGAAGTAGTACAGGCTTCCTTTTTAACACATTCAGTTCTATAGAAAATATTATGGTAGTTTGATGATAAAACATGAGAACTGGCTGCACATATTAACGAGGTAATCACTGTAAACGACAGAACATAATACAACAAAGGGGATTTGGAGACAAGGTTTGCACGGCCTTTGGTGTAGTCAGTGGCAGTATTTGAGGTCCCTATCTATCTATCTCATTATCTATCTATCTATCTGGTAGATCCATAATGATGGGTCACACTTTCCAGTTTTTAACCTCTTATCCTATATTGGGCCTTAATCACCAAGTAATTGGTTCAGTTTTTTCAAAGTCGCATTTAAAGAGACATCATTCTTTTTTTCCTGTAGACATAGCTCTATAAGGGCTTGTTTTTACAGGAGGAGTTGTATTTTTTAATGGCACTATATTGGGTTACATATCATTTATTGATTAACTTTTATCAACTTTTTTTTGGGGGGGGGGGGTTTGGAAAATTTAGTCTTTGATTTGCCACGTTCCAAGAGCCATAAATTTTTATTTTTCGGTCAATGTAGCCATTTGTGGACTTTTTTTTTTTGCAGGACGAGATGTGTTTTACATTGGAACCATTTTGGGGTACATGGGTCTTATTAATTAACTTTTATAGAAAAATAATAATAATTTGGCATGGGGAGGGGAAAAAAAAATTACAATTTGCAGGTATTTTTCTATGCTTAAATAACATGTTCTTTTATACATTTTATTAAACTGTATTTATCTTAGTCCCCCTAGGGGAACATAACATGTGATAATTTGATCGCTTTTATAATGCTTTGGTATGCTACATACAGTATATGGCTCTGTAGGCCAAAGCATTACTGTCTGTAAGTGTAAAACTGACAGGGAGTCTGTTAGCCGATTTGCAGGCCACCTTTGGGTGACAGAGGGAGCCCATCTGTAGACCAATTAGGTGGTGCAGTTGCTATTGACCTCAGCATCTAAGGGGTTCAACTTTCGGGATCAGAGGTTTCTCCAATCCCGGGAGTTTGATTAGAGCGGAGCTCCTGCTGTGACAGCAGAACATTCGTGTCAAGCTCATTACGATGCGCCGTAAATAAGGGTATTGATTGGAATAAGACCCCCTTAGTGACTGCTGTAAAAAGTCATAGTGGCGGTCGCTAAGGGGCTAGAGTGCATTTGTCACCAATTTCTGTGTTTTCATAAAGTATTCTTGTATGATATATTCCCTTGTGAAAATTCATCTAAATTAAGTCTTAGCCCTTATTCACACGACAGGGTTTCCCGGCCGGGTGACGGCCATTCATAAAACAGCTGTCACCCGGCTGCATTAGGAACAATAGACCCCTAATGGGGCAATTCACACGACCGATTTTTTGACGGCCCGGGAAACCTGGCCGTCAAAAAATGGGACATGTCCTATTTTCGGCCGTTTACCCGGCCGCCCGGCTCCCATAGAAGTCTATGGAGCCGGGTAATACACGGCCATCACCGGAATGTGTCCCGAGTGACGGCCGTGTCTTCCGTCGCTCACGCTCTCTCTCCTCCTCCTCACAGTGCAGAGTGCATGTGAGGAGGAGGATCTTTTTTTGCTCCCTGTAGGAGTCTGAATCCTCAATCCCCGGCCAGGGATTGGGGATTCCGCTACAGGAGAAGTGAGCAACTACACTGTCCATATATGGACACAGTGAAGTCACTCACTTCTGAAGCGGAATCCCCAACCCTGTGGCCAGGAATTCCTCTCCAGGAGAAGTCAGTGACTACACTGTTCATATATGGACATTGAAGTCAGTGACTTCTCCTGGAAGGGGGGGATGGGTGCAACCTACAGGGGGCTGTGTGGCATTACCTACAGGGGGCTGGGTGGCATTAGCTGCCGGGGGCTGGGTGGCATTACCTGCAGAGGGCTGGGTGGCATTACCTGCAGAGGGCTGGGTGGCATTACATACAGGGGGCTGGGTGGCATTACATACAGGGGGCTGAGTGGCATTACATACAGGGGGCTGAGTGGCATTACATACAGGGGGCTGAGCGGCATTACATACAGGGTGCTGGGTGGCATTACCTGCAGAGGGCTGGGTGGCATTACATACAGGGCGCTGGGTGGCATTACCTTCAGAGGGCTGGGTGGCATTACCTTCAGGGGGCTGGGTGGCATTACCTTCAGGGGGCTGGGTGGCATTAGATACAGGGGGCTGGGTGGCATTAGATACAGGGGGCTGTGTGTAGCAACAAATTTAAATGAAATTCATACCAAATTTTAAAATGGACAGGGAAAAAAACGGATGCAAAACGGATGCAAAACGGGTCAAAATCGGCCATTAAAAACGGCAACACAGCCGGAACGGAATCGAACGGATGCAAAACAGCCTGGAAAAACGGCCCAAAACCGCCGTTTTTATCGGCCAACACTCGGACCCTGTCGTGTGAATAAGGCCTTACTTTTTTACTGTCCATTTGTGCTTTTTTTTTTTTTTTTCATTATTGAAGTTTATTAGATTTTCAATAAAAAAAAATCCATTGTGCTTTTTTTTCAGTTACTTTCACTTTGAAGCGAATGAGGCTAAAAGGGTCATCGTGTGTCTGAATGAGTCTAAAGATTGGTGTTGCAGAAGGGCTCTGATCAATCAGATGAATTCTAGGATCACACACCGTTTTGATTCAGTTTTTGGCAGTTTTTTTTAGCCAAAGTCAGAAGTGGATCCATAAGGAACAAA
This sequence comes from Rhinoderma darwinii, assembly GCF_050947455.1. Lineage (NCBI taxonomy): Eukaryota > Metazoa > Chordata > Amphibia > Anura > Rhinodermatidae > Rhinoderma > Rhinoderma darwinii. The sequence goes on from NC_134699.1 coordinate 51,125,931, forward strand.
AGGTATAAAGAAAAACTTCTGCATCTCCTTTCTTTTGTGTCCACTCCTGTGTGCCAAAAACTGCATCAAAACTGTGTGTGATCCTGGCCTTAGAATGTTATGTGTGAGGTCACAAGATTAACCAATCAACTGCTAAATCCCGTAATGTAAGGGCTGGACAAGGGTGGAAATCCTAACAAATACGAGCCATTTTGTTAAGATACATAGATGAAATTCAGGACAGCAGTAGTGTAAGTTACTGGGAAAAAAACACAGGTCACATACAGCAGAATATATTTATCATGATTATATAGCGATTGCTCCAAAGACAGAAAAACAGAATTTTTTGGTGACAGACGTTCTTTAAGGGGTTTTCCTATTAGAGACAACCCCTTTCAGAAAGGATCTGCCAACTGATTTTGCAGGGAGCAGCAGAATGGTAACACCAAGTTGTCAATTTATGTATACAATTGCAGGAGAAATAACAGAGGAACGGCACAAGGAAAAGTTTTAAGAAAAAGGTGTTTCGTCGGTCTGTAGCCTCAGACGCAGCCTGCTTATAAAAAGCGTACGCAAAACGCTGGCAGGTGAACCTTCTCAGTGCTACTGGCCTAAAGCACCTTAATGACATCAGTCTCACATGACTAGAAGTACACTACACCAAATGAACAGGTACTGCAGATAGGAGTTGGGACTCCAGCCGCGGTACGCAGGAAGATAGATACTCTAGAGACACAAGTAGCGTGGCCAAATAAAAAAAAAATTACAGTTCACATTTACCCCCTTGGATCCATGCCTGGAACAGAATCACAGGTTTCCTAGCTGGAGGAGCAAGATCAACTGGTTTTGGAAAGTTAGAAGTTGAACAGTTTCTTTCTATTATTCCAACAGGGTAATAAAGGTCATTAGTGAAATGGTTTGACACCATGGTAAAGTTTTCTCTGTAGCAGAAATTATTTCACAGTTTGGTTACCATATGAGATGCCATTCATTATTTTCAACACCAACAGGAAACGTTTGCACATTATGTCATTTTTAGGACTTGTCCACACGTAACGGAATTCCATTGCAAATAGAAGACATTCGGCCGCGGCAAAAACGCACCATTTCCTGCGTTATTGATTGCAGAAAATGGTGCATATTTTGCTGCGTTTTTCTCAATGCTGGGAGATGGTGACATCTATGAAAAACGCAACAATTCAGTCGACTTTCCGCAGCAGGAATTAACATGCTGCAGTACGAATATTTATGCAGCGTGTGGATGAGATTTGTTAAATCTCACTCACTTTGCTGCTGCTGTATTCTGCTGCGATTCTGGACGTAAAATACGCAGCAATTCCGCAACGTGTGGACGAGCCCTTATTGTTGAAGAGTATATTGAACGTAAACATATTTGCTCGCTATTATTACTGTACTGGTTTCACTGATAATAAACATGACATGACCGGTTACTAAAACTACAAAACACTAATTTTCTTTGGAAATGCAGGAACACATGGGCTTCTTTGAGGTTTCCGTTAAGGTGCATTCACACACAGCATTTTTAGGAAACACTGAACTTTTTTTGTGTTGTTTTTCGTGCCAAAAATCGCTAAATAAAAACACCCCTTAAATACGGTGTGCCATTTCTTTTCTTTTGTCTTGCGTTTTTTGGGTCAGTGTTGTTTTTTTCTGAACTTGCAGCTATCTGATGGTTTTGCTATTTTTTTTCAGGCAGTTTCTGGCGTTTCTCCCATAGACCTCTATTGTTTTCATTTTTAAAATAAAAACGCATATGTAAAATGTGTTTTGCTTTTTTTTGGTGGCATTTTTTCAGAATACATCTTGTTTTGCAAAGGGAAATCTTTGAATTACATGATTTGGAAGGTAGAAACATAAAAAACGCAAAATACACAATTTAATAAATAAAAAAAATAAAAAAATACATCACAAAAAACACACAAAGCCCACATACCATGAAAAAATTGAAAGCTGGAGAAAAAACGCGCGAGAAGGAAGCTTTGTGCAAAAAAGACGCATCTGAAGAAACCTAAAGGGGCTTTCCGGGTCGTGAAATTTGTTTTTGTAACGGCTGGATATGAAATAAATAAGCAAAAAAACTTACCTATACTTTTTACCAGCGATGATGCTCCGGGGGAACTCCTAGTGGCTGTTTACATGCATGTAACCACCGCAGCCAGAGGGCTCAGCCGTCATGTGTTGTATTTCTTGTATTATGCCAGAAATACAATCTGATTGCAGAAATCACATGCTATGTGCATGTAAACAGCCACCGGGAGTGTCACCGGAGCATCAGAGCTGTATCGCCTGGAGAAAGTATAGGTTAGGCTTTGTTCAAATCTGCGTTGGGGTCGCGTTTTGTCATTCTGTTGGAGCTTCCTGTCAGAACGGGACCCTGAACAGACACAGACGGAAACCAGAGGTTTCCGTTTTCATCACCATTGCTTTCAATTGTGACTGTTCCGGTGCCCATGATTTCCGTTTGTCCCTGTTTTGCACCGGACCCGTCGTTTTGCCGGAAGCAATAGCGTACTCGACTATGAAACACCTGTGGGGTCAAAATGCTCACTACACCCCTCGATAAATTCCTTGTGGGGTGTAGTTTCCAAAATGTTTATTTTTTTTTGGGTGTTTCCTTTGTTTTCTCATCACAAGACAACTTCAAACCTGACAAGGTGCCTAAAATATATTCTAATAAAAAGAAGGCCCCAAAATCCACTACGTGCTCCTTTGCTTCTGAGGTCTGTGCTTCAGTCCATTACCACACTAGGGCCACATGTGGGATATTTCTAAAAACTGCAGAATCTGGGCAATAAATATTAAGTTGTGTTTCTCTGATAAAACTCTCTGCGCTGCAGAAAGATAAAGATGGATTAAAAATGAATTTCTGCAACAACAAAAAAAAATGAAATTTGTAAATTTCACCTCTACTTTGCTTTAATTCTTGTGAAACGACTAAAGGCTTAAGAAACTTTCTAAATGCTGTTTTGAATACTTTGAGGGGTGCAGTTTTTAAAATGGGGTGATTTATTGGGGTATGTATTGTATGGGCCCCTCAAAGCCACTTCACAACTGAACTGGCCCCTGTAAAAATAGCTTTTTGACATTTTCTTGAAAACATGAGACATTTCTGCTAAAGTTCTAAGCCTTGTGACGTCCTAGAAAAATAAAAGGATGTTCAAAAAACGATGTTAATCTAAACATATGGGAAATGTGAAATAGTAACTATTTTGTGTGCTATAACTATCTGTCTTACAAGCAGATACATGTAAATTTAAAAAAATGCTAATTTTTGCAATTTTTTTTGCAAAATGTTGGTGTTTTTCACAATTAAATACTAAATGTATCTATCAAATTTTACCAGTAGCACAGTTATCCATAATTATTGCCAATGTGTGGAGTAGTGCCAACCATAATTTCTCTTGTGGTTTGGCTTTAAACATTATATTGACTTCCATCTAATATCTGGCCACAATGTTTTTTTTTGCGTTAAAAAACGCCAGGAAGAATATCCCAAAAAGATCATTTTTTTAAACGCTGTGTGAAGCCACCCTAAGGCTGGGTTCCCACACATCGTAAACATTGTTGAATTTCTGCAACGGAATTCTGTGCAGAAATTACACAGCATTTACAGTAGCAGCAAAGTGAAGCCACATGCTGCAGAGACAAAAATGCAGAAAAGTAATGCTGAAAGGGTTCTGTGCTGCGACAAGTCCTTAGCATGTCAATATATGCTGTTGGTTCTGTGCGGAGATGCTACATGTTTGGCCCACAGACTTGAATGGGGAGCATAAATTCTGCAACAGATGAGATTTGTTGCAGTTTGTACAGCAGTTACGCAGCAGAAATGCAGTAAATAAAACGCTGGAAATCCGCAGGTGGTCATAAAGTTTGCTATAAACAATGAATTTGCAGTTAAAACAACTTTGGAAAAACCACAGCGTTTCTGCAGCAATATGCGAACAAAAAAACGCAGTATTTGCTGCGGATTTGTGTGACAATTACCAGACGATACGTATGCATGTTGAAAATAATCTTGGACTTTACATTGGACTCTTTTGTAAGGTTTTCCATACAAATATTGTGAAATTGTGTGCTTTAATTTTAAGGTTATGGAATAAATAATACATTATAAAGGTCAGATGGGCACTGAACTCATTGTAAGGTAAATGGATCTGAAAATCTGCTTCACATCCTGCCTGAATGAACATACCCTATGGCCGGGTTCCCACAAGTCAGATATGCCCAGTAAAAACTGTGCAGCGTATCCGACATGGAACCCGCAGCATCTCCCGTCCGAAAAACCACGCCATTGGGGTGCGGTTTTTCGAACTGAATTTCTGCAGCGGAATGCAGCGCTGGGGTAAAAAAAAAAAAAGAAGACCATACTTACCCCCTCCCTCTTTTCTGTGTGTAGTCCTGGCCTCCCAAGATGATGTTGCAGGCCATATGATGCTGCAGCCTGTGATTGGCTACAGTGGTCACATGGGAGGAAACATCATCCCAGGAGGCCGGACTGCAGGAAGGAGGGAGTTCTGGGTAAGTAGGATTTTTTTTTTCCTGAGTTGCGATTTTCTTTGTGACATAATCGCTGCGATTCCGCTGCAAAAGTCGCAACATTTGGCTTTCTGTTACGGGTTTTGCTTCCCCATTGAATTCAAAGGGGAAAATCTGCAACAGAAAAATCAACAAAAACGCAGCATGTCATGCTGCAGAATTAAATTCCGCACCGCAGGACAATTCATTAACGTTTACGCTGCATCTTTTTTCCGCACTGTGGGCATGAGATTTTCTAAATCTCATCCACTTTGCTACTCCTGTAAATGCTGCGGAATTTCTGGACAGTTCCATTGTGGGAATTCTGCAGCGTTTACACTACGTGGGAACCCGGCCTAAGGCTCCATGCACACGCTGTAGATTTTGTTGCAGAAGTTTTTGTAACTGAAAATTAGTTCCATTCATCCGAATGAAGTTGTTTCTGAAGCAAGCACAAAATCTGCAGTGTATGCAGGGGCCTTACACAGCTTTTTTTTGGGCTTGTAAAAATTTTTAATTAATTATATATTTCACTATTGACATCAAGCTAAATCTTTCCTCAGCGTTTATCTGACAGTCTGATGGACGAGTATGGGTTTGGTGAAAGCCAGGAGAACGTTATCTGCCTGACTGCATTGTGCCAACTGTAAAGTTTGGTGGAAGAGGGACAATGCTCAGTGGCAGATTATCATTGGGGCGGTTCGGGCGGCCGACCGAACCGCACATGATTGCACAGGCCCCCTCATGCCCGGTGGCGTCGCTAGCACCGGAGGGGGCCCGGGTGCTAGCGGCGGCCACATTCATTTGTATATGAGTCCTCAGGACTTAGATACAAACGAATACTATGGGCTGCAGCCGGTCACGTTCGGCTTGCAGCCTATAAGGAGCTGGGAAGACTCCCTGCGCAGGCCGGCGTGATGAGGTACTGCATCACGCCGGTCTGTGCATGAGTCCAGTCCGGAGGATTCACACGCGTCCAGCTGGAGCGGCCGCCACGGGGTAAGGTAAGTAAACTGTATATATTTTTTAGCTGGGGACTATCGCTGTGTATATATTCAAGGAGGGGGGGGATTGCTCCGTTACACTATATACAAGGGGGAGTGCTGGGTGGCCCTATATACCAGGGTGATGGTAGCGCTGGGTGGGCCTGTATACAAAGGGGGGGGGGGGGGAGTGCTCTGTGACACTATATACAAAGGGGGGGGGAGTGCTGTCTGCCACTATATACAAAGGGGGGGGACCACTGTGTACACTATATACAAGGGGGGAGCGCTATGTGGCCCTATATGCAAGGGGGAGCGCTGTGTAGCCCAATATACAAAGGGGGAGCGCTGTGTGGCCCAATATACAAAGGGGGAGCGCTGTGTGACACTATATACAAAGGGAGGAGCGCTGTGTGACACTATATACAAAGGGGAGGGCTGTGTAGCACTATATACAAGGGGGGGCTGTGTAGCGCTATCCACAGCGGTATGTGTGTGGCGCTTTATAGGGGGTTTTTTTTGCGCTATTTACAAGAGGGGGAGGGCTGTGTGGCACTCTCTACAGGGGGGCTGTATGGCACTATCTATAGGGGGCTGTGTGTAACGCTCTCTACCGGGGGATGTGTGATATCTACAGGGGGCTGTGTTTGGCGCCATCTATGGGGGGGTGTAATATCTACAGGGGCTGTGTGTGGCACTATGTACAGGGGACTGTGTGTGGCACTATGTACAGGGGGCTGTGTGTATGTGGTGTTTTACAGTGTGTCGTATTATTATATTCAGGAACGCAGTGTTTGGTGCTATTATATTTAGGGGCACAGTATGTGGCACCATGATAACTTTATTTTCGTTTATAGGTGTGGAAATGTTGGAAAAGCGAGGAGCCAGACATCTGAGTGGCAAATTCTGCAGAAATTAGTCATGGCCGGGAGAAGTCGTCATGAGCTCTGGACCGGATGGAGAAGCAAAGAGGAAAAAAACTACTAGAATCTGAGACGTCGTCACCTGTGAGTCACTAGATTTATAGAGAATCTGTCACCTCTCCTGACATGTTTATTATAGGAAATCCTTGTATTTCACAAAGTCTTTCTGCAGTCCAGGACTGAGACAATTCCCCTTGTCAGGAGGATGTGTCCCAGCACAGTGTGATACTGTCAGTATGTAGGGACACAGCCCTGTGACAAGGGGAATCGTAACACCCATTTGTAAATGCTTGCCCAAAAAGGTAGTGTTAAAAATAGTTAAGGCGCGGCAGGGCGGCCCAAGTTTGGGTAACAGCCGAGGGCCCATGGTCTACTTAATCTGTCACTGATAAGGCTATGGGGTTGTTTTTCAGGGGTTGGCCTGGGCCCCTTGGTTCCAGTGAAGGGAAATCTTAATGCTTCAGCATACCAAGACATTTTGTACGATTATAGCTTTCAACCTTTTCTGTTCCAGCATGACTGTGCCCCAGTTCACAACGCAACCTCCATAAAGACATGTTTGGGTGAGTTTGGTGTGGAAGAACTTGACTGGCTCGGACAGTGCCGGGTCCTCAACCACATCGAACGCCTTTGGAAAGAACTACAGCGAAGATTGCGAGCCCGGCCCTTTCCCCCCAACATCAGTGTCTGACCTCACAACTGCTCTTCTGGATGAATGGGCAAAAGGATCTTGTAGAATGCCATCCCAGAAGAGTGGATATCTGCAAGAGGGGGGGGGGGGGGGGCAACTCCTAAGGATTTAGAATGGGATGTCAAAAGCTTCTGTGGGTGTAATATGTTGGGGATTCAATACTTTTGTCCATATAGTGTATGTTTGAAAACAAATCATCCTTCCCAATATAGTATTAGCAATTTGGGAGGCAAAAATGTGATGACTGACTCCCTTTAAAACATGCATTTTTTAATCCAAAAATCAAAAACCAATGGATGTCTATTAGCAAAAATTCCTAACCTACAGCATGCTCCGATTGCAACAAAGGACCACTGTGGTGCAGGCAGCGCAACACAGCGATTCTCGGCCGTGCGACCTGTGTTGCCATATAACCCCAGCCTATAGATGTTCTGTCACCCAAGGCAGCGCACACTGAAGGTTTACTATAGGCCAATGCAATACCGGAATGTCCACCCTGGAACACCATTTTGTGTTTTTCATTTAACCCCTTAACAACCAGGCCTATTTTGGCCTTAATTAATAACCAAGCATTATTTTTTTGGGGTTTTTCACAATCACAATCCAATAGTCATAGCTTTTTTTATTTTTCCGTCTACAGTTTTTTGCGGGACAAAGTGTATTTTTCAGTTGAACCATTTTTTGGGTGCATATAATATATTGACTTTTATTAACTATTTTTGGTTGAGAATAAAAAATAAAAAAAAAAGCGCTATTCCAGCATTGTTTTTCGCGGTTTAAATTTACACCATTCACTATGTGGCGTACATAAACGGCTACCTTTATTCTATGGGACGTTTGCACAATAAAAGCCCTTTTTAAAAAAATGTTTGCTTTTTGCATCGCCGCATTCCAGGAACCAAAACTTTTTTTTACTTTTCCCTCGATGTAGCCATATGAGGGCTTGTTTTTTGCAGAACAAGGTGTAGTTTCATTGGAACTATTTTGGGGTACACGGGACTTATTAACAATTGTTTTTTGGGGGGGAATGGGGAAAAAAAAGGAATTGTACCATTGTTTTATTGTGGTAAATAAAAACAATTTTTTTATATTTATTGTAATTCTTTTTTTATTAAACTTTATTTAAGTTTTTAATTAAATTATTTTTTTTTTAGTCCCACTAGGGGAATTTACACATTTCTTTAGCATTTCTGCTAAAACTAGCAGAAATTCCGCACCATTTCCTGCGTTTTTTTACTGCAGAAAATGGTGCGTATTTTGCTGCGTTTTTCTCAATGCTGGGGGATGGTGACATCTCCTCAGAAAAACGCAGCAATTCTGTCCACTTTCCGCAGCAGGAATTGACATGCTGCAGTCCGACGGTGAATTTCGGGATGGAAATTTTACGCATGTAGATGAGATTTGTTAAATCTCACCCACTTTGCTGCTACTTTATCCTGTTGCGGAGCAATTTCGTTACTTGTGGACAAGCTCTAAAACGGACAGGCAACCTATTAGGCCACGCCTCTGGCAGTTACTGATGGCAGAACTAGGGGCCTTGGTTAGGCCCCCCGGCTGCCATGGTAACTCATCCGTGCCCTGCGATTGCATTGCGGGTGTGCCAATAGGGTGACAGAGAGAGCTTCCTCCCTCTGTCAAACACCTTAGACGCCACGGGTGATATTGACTGTGGCATCTAAGGGGTTAAACTGACAGAATTGGAGTTCTCTTCAATCCTGGTAGTTCCAAGCTGTGTATAACAAACATGCTCCTGCCGCTGATCTCGTGGGTACAGTGGCAGTACCCACAAAATCAGTGACGCATTTATCCATCACAATGCGGGAACTAGCACCCGCTTGTGAGTTCTATCCGTCGTTAAGGGGTTAAACAGATTTAATATTCTGCATTGCAATTCTGACTGAAAATATGATTACAGTACCGGACAGTATTCCCTCGGGGAGGCAGGGACTCCTGGTATCATAGATAACTATGCTGCTAGGAGCCCGGCTCCCTGAACTGTGGTCGGTCCAGGAAAAACGGCCGACACATGGTCTGTATATCACGGAACGAACACGGCCATCTGAATAAGGCCTTAATCCCTGCAAGGAGGTATTGACTTTCCCAGTCGGATTCCAAGGTTACGGTCCCTGGAAGTCATCAATTGGCGGTAGTATGCTGTAGTGGAATCAGGAACGCAGCAATTTTCTTCAGCAATTCCATAACGAGAGGATAAGCCCTTGCAGGTTTTTGTTTTTTTATCACCTCCCTTCATAAATAAAATAAAAAGTGATCAAAAACTTGTATGTACCCAAAATGCTAGCAAATAAAAAAATAAATCACCCGTACAAAACCAGCCCTGACCCAGCTCAATCAGGGGAAATTAAAAATGTTACAGGTCTCATAATATTGTGGCAAAATTTTTTTTTTGTAATGAATGGTTTTATTTTGTAAAAGTGGTAAAAAAAACCCAAATATATATATATAAATTTAGTATTGCGGTAATCGTATCAACCCACAGAATAAAGTTAACATGTCATTTTTACCGCACAGTGAATAATGTTAAAGCAAAACCCAAAAAACAGTGGAGGAATTGCAGTTTTTTTTACCAATTAATTTATTTTCAGTTTCCCAGTACATTATATGGTGCAATAAATAGTGGCGTTAATCAAGTAAAAAAAAAAAACCCTCATGCGGCTATGTCAACTTAAAAAATAAATAAAAAAGTTTTGCCTCTTGGAATGCGGTTCGGAAAAGATGAAAATTGCTGCGGTAGGAATGGGTTAAAAATATTATTTGGTGGGTCGAAATGAAAATGACAGCAATTTCTCCATTGTTTGTCGTTTCATTTTTATGGTGTTAAAAAAATGAATTGCTAGGGTATGTGCACACGTAGTAAACGTCCCGAAAAACGGCTGAAAAATCGGAAGCAGAACGCCTACAAACATCTGCCCATTGATTTCAATGGGAAATATGGCACTCTGTTCCGACAGGGAGTTTTCTACGCGGCCGTTTTTCAAAAATAGCACGTAAAAAGACGCCAGCGAAAAAGAAGTTCATGTCACTTCTTAGGACGTTTTTCATTGACTCTATAGAAAAACAGCTCCAAAAACGGCTGTAAAAAACGCCGCGAAAATCGCGAGTGGCTTAAAAAACGTCTGAAAATCAGGAGCTGTTTTCCCTTGAAAACAGCTCCGTATTGTCAGACGTTTTTGATTTTGTGTGTGCACATACCCTCAGCTTTATTCTGCGGGTCAATAGAATTCCAACAATACCAAATATATATTTTACTACTTTTGTAAAATAAAAACAATTTGTTGAAAAAATAGTTTTTGTGTCACCATATTCTGAAACCCATCTTTATTATTTTTCTGTTGATGGAGCTGTGTGAGGGCTTGGTTTTGTGTGGCGAGAAGACTTTTATGGATATCATTCTGGGGTACATACGACTTTTTGATAACTTTTCATTCCATTTTTTTGGGAGGCGAGGGGATATGTTTCTATTAGTTTTTTTAACAGCGTTCACCATAAGGGAAAAATAATGTTATATTGTAATAGTTTAAATTGATAAAGACATGGCAATTATGTTATGGTTTACATTATTTCAGGGAAAAAAATAGAAAAAGTTTTTTTTCTCATTAATATTTTTTATTTCAATTTTAGCAAGTAAAAAAACAAGCACAATTTGATAAACAACTGGTAGGGATATCACAGTATATAAAACTTAAATTGGGAAAAAGCAGGAGTAATGTAATATAAAAAGGAAGGGAAAGGGGGAAAAGTGTAGGTACGAGGAAGGATCAACGGATTCGGAGGAGTAATCATAATTCAGTGATCAAGGAGGTAAGACTATGTGGATATGTGTAACGGATCCAGGTGCACCATGATTTCTCGAAATTAGAGTTGTTATCCAGTAGAACGCTGCCGAGTTTTTGTTTTTTATTAACGAACTTGCTGTCTATACGAAGTTTGATGTCTATGAATGGGACCGACAGAGTCATCTCGGCAGCTAGCAGACATAGGAAAACTTTTTAAATTGGGAATGAGTACGTTTTGGAGGTTTAAAATGTAGAAGTGCTCATTTTGGACCTTTACGTAGTCTCACTCTGACCTAGTCCTAATACCCGGCTCCAAAATCTAGTGAGCATGGAACAAGTCCATCATGTATAGTACATGTCTTCAGGAGACGCGCAAATGCGTAAACCAATCGCAGGGTAGTTTGGGACCACATGAGAACTAAGTACCACTGCATCATTACCTTGTATACCGACTCCATGGTTGACCTATTACTAGAGCAATGTGACATGTCCCAGATAGACCGCCAGTCTGCAACTTTATTAACAGTTCTCTGGTCATTGTGTTATTTACTGATATAGGAGTGGACAGCTGGCATGGAGTGGGTAAGTAACCATTTATAAAATGTAGATATAAGTCCTCTGGAATGAGTTTGTATCGGTCTTGTTCGGAAAGATTGAATAAATCCAATTCTTTAATTGCAAATAACGAAACAACTCATGGCTAGGGACATCTTTGGCTGTCTTTAAATCCTCTAGCAAAAGGATCTTAGAGTGGGTAGTAGATAGAAGATGATGAACTTTTGTAATTTCATTAGACCACCACCATTTGAAGGCAATATAATTATCTACACCAGCGGGCAGTAGGGGATTTTGCCATATTGAAAGTAGCGGTAGACCAATGTACTAGAGAATGTAACGCTACCCCAAACAGATAAGACATTTGTAAGGGTTGGTGAGAGAGGTTTAGGTCTCATAGATAGGCGGCAGCCTTAGTAGGGAATTTATAGGGATTGAGAAGTATCCAGGATATCCAAAAACCTCCATAGCGGCATAGCTGTGAATAGTCATGTAAATAGTCAAGGGCAAAATTGTGGCCGCTTGGTAATACTTATGGATGTTGGGAATACTCAGACCCCCATCTATTTTCAAAGTATACAGAGTGGATCTGGATATCCCAAGACGTGTTCCATGCCATATAATGGATATTTTATTTTGAAGAAGTCCTGAATAAATATAATAGTCAAGAGAGAGGCATCATTTTAACCGAATGGATACATACTATCCGGGAAAGAGTTAAAGAGCGCAAAGCCTGCAAAGATTTATCAAAATAACGAAGCAAGGGGGGAAATTAGCCACTAATCATAGGTTAGGGTAATATGGACTCCTGAATATTCCAAGGACTGTTTAGCCCGTTGGAACGGAAAGGAATTATGCAAAGTATGTCGGACCTCCGGGTATAAATGAATATTTAGCGCCATTGATTTATTGGGGTTGATGGTAAGGCCTGATATAGAGGCAAAGTCTGAAAGGGCTTTCAGTACTGTGGAGAGCGCGTGAGGGGTTGGGACATGACCATTAAAATTTAATCTGCCAAAAAAACCTTACATTTATGGTGTACCTGCCAACTCCTGCCCCTTAATGTTAGGATTTTGATGGATTAACATAGCTAGAGGTTCAAAAGCAGGCATAAATAGTAAGTGTAATAAGGGGCATTCCCCTCTGGTCCCACATGCAATAGGGAATGGGGCAGATTGATAGCCAGCATAGTTAATCGTGGCTCAATCCCCACTTCTCTAAGGCAAAATCCATGAAGGATCAGGAGACTGAATCAAAAGCTTTATGGGTATCTAGAGAACTAAGCAATATTCCTAGAACGGGCAATACAAGAGAAAGCAATAACTTTTCTGATACAATCACTGGTCTGTATTCCTGGGACAAAGCCCGCTTGTTCCCTATAAATAATTGCACTCAGAAAGTGCTTGACCGGAGAAGCTAGTATTTTGGCCAATAATTTGATATCAATATTTAATAAGATATTGGTCCGTAGTTAGCATTATGTGCAAAATATCTTTTGGTGGCTTCAGCAGCATGCATTGCTATGCGTGCCTCAAGGGAGCTAGGGTTAAGGCTATGTTCACACGGGGTATTTTGCAGGAGGAATATCTGCCTCAAAATTCAGTTTGGAAGTTTGAGGCAGATATTCCTCTCCCTGCACGCCGATTTTCGCCCGCGGCCATTGAGCGCCTCGGGCATAAAACAGTGCGATATACGCTTTCTCTGCCTCCCATTGAAGTCAATGGGAGGTCAGAGGCGGAAACGCCTGAAGATAGGGCATGTCGCTTCTTTTTCCCGCGAGCCAGTTTTACTGCTCGCGGGAAAAAGACGCCGACGCCTCCCATTGAAATCAATGGGAGGCGTTTTCGGGCCGTTTTTGCGACGCGGTTTCCGCGTCAAAAAACTCGGCAAAATACTCCGCGTGAACATAGCCTAACTGTGGCACCAGTTGTAAGGAAATAAAAAGAGCCATGTGTGTATCCAGCAATGAGGGGAGTTTCTTATAGTAGAGAGGGGAAAAACATTCGGGCCTGAGGTTGTAGATGATTTCAGATCCTTGGTAGCAGCCAATAATTCTGAACTGAAATCTTGGCTTCCAAATCTTCAAAATTAGAAGCAGAGATTTATGGAAATGTCAGCTGAGCAAACTCTCTGCCTTCAAGGAGTCGAAAGAAGGGGAGGGGGCAAGATTTTTTTTCTATATATTCTTTTTTTTTTTAGTCCTACTAGGGGACATGAACATGCTTAAAGGGGGTTTTCCCATCAAGGACATTAATGGCATATCCACCGTAACTCCCGGGCTATGGAAACAGCGCAGCTCGCTGGCTGCTTTAGCAACCCCACGTTTGTGTAGCGATCAACCCATACCATACTGAATATTAGATGCAATATTGAGGGCACGACCCTTATTTGAAGTCAGGGAGCAGGATGAAAAGTTTTACCTCTTTAATAGGATTGTCCGGGCATGGAGCGGTTTTTCATACTGATGACCTATCCACTATAGTTCATCAGTATATGATCGGTAGAGGTCAGATACCTAGACCCCGCACCGATCAGCTGCCTCCGGCACCGGAAATTATGCAGTGGTCGGTGCCACAAGCAGATGGATCCGACCACTGTATAGCGGCAGTGTTGCATCACTGCAGCTCTGCTCCTATTTAAGTGAATAGGAGAAGAGCTGCAATACAGCTGCTATAGTGTAGAGACATCCGCTTCCAGCACCGACCACTGCACAGCTCACGGAGCAAGATCACAATGTGTGGCTATCATTTTTTCCATGTACAGCCGTCCAGTGTCCCCAGGAAGGGTATATAGGAACTTTTCTTTATGTTATCAGCCCCTTTACCAAACAGCATGTGTGCTCTCTAATTGTCACATTTAGTGTTGATATATTTTTTTTCTCTACTACATGGATGAGAAGATGAGCAGTTACCCATCTCATCTCCCCCGGTGCCTATTCAGGTCATTTATCGACTCAGTGACTTGGATATGTACTGGCATCTGGATCTCTGAGATTTTTGTTCTGTTCAGTTTGCGCAATGAAGACAAAGTCGTGTGTATGAACTCTGCACATATTATCCTTATATTTTTAGGAGGAGTTGTGCTTCTCAGGCTCTCATTTGGTCAGACTTTGTGATAAACATGAAAACTTTATATGTTTTGTATACTTTATATACTTTTTCTTTATAAGGATATATGTAGTGAACAGTGCGGATCAAGACTTGGTTATTCCTGCTTAGGGAAAGTTTCTTTCTTTGATAGTATACTTGGTGGATAAATAGATTGAGGCATAAGTTGGCCCGCTGTGACAATCACAGAAGTAAACATGGAGCTGGTCCTTTGCCTACAGCTAAAATACAATCTTATTGTTTAATCACAAACAACCAGCAAAAAGTGAAAACCACTTTCCATTTGACATGACCGATCCTTTTAGCAATGTGTTACGTGATGTTACTTCAGTATGAGTAAAATGTCACTACGGTCTTCACATAACCCTAGAATAAAGGATACAAGCAACCAGACACAGAGAATCTAAACAATAAGTTTATTAGAAAGATTATTTATTTATTTTCAAAAGGTTTTTCATTTATACCACCCAAAAACCAGGGAAATCCCCCTATAATTGGTTGTTACATTAATGGGCTACACAGACCTACACTATAAGGGCTTATTCACATGAACCTGGGGAAACTCGGACGAGAAAAACGGGCATTTTTCACCCGTGCGAGTCCCGTTTTCACAGATCCCTATAAACTTGAGGCTATGGAAGGATCCATGAAAACGGAAGAAAATAGGACATGTTCTATTCTTCAACGCATCCTTAAAGAGGCTCTGTCACCAGATTTTGCAACCCCTATCTGCTATTGCAGCAGATCGGCGCTGCAATGTAGATTAGTAGGAAGACTTTGCCTGCGCTGTGCCTCCCTGCCATTCCTACCACATTCAGTGCCACTCTCCCCTCAAAGAGCCCCTGCCACTTTCTTTGTTCCCTGCCCCAACAGACCCCCTACTGTCTTCTGTGCCCTACTAACCTAACGGAGCCGCGGCTGCCTTTGGTCATCCATGTCCCTTCCTCCCGATAGTGTCCCTGGCGCTTTCTAAGCCTTTGTACCCCCACAAGCCTTTGTCAACTTCTCTTTCCTGTCCCCCCCCCCACCCTACAACAGCCACTTTCACCTTTGTTTTTTTTTTGTGTCCTTGACCCCAGATCACAGAATACCCACCTGCATTTGATAGAACCCTAAACCTGGCGATTTAACCCCTCAGATGCTGCGGTCAATAGCGACAGGGAAGGGGCTCCTTCTGTCCACTAATTGCTCGCCCCTCCCGCAAAAAAATTGCAGGGTGCCAATCGGTTGCCATGACAGCCGGGAGAACTATTGAAGGCCTTTAGGTCTGCCATCAGCGCTCTATTATTAAGCCTTGCCAGAGGCATAGCTTACTAGTAGAGCACAGAAAAAGGCAATACACTGCAATACGAACATATTGCAAGTGTATTGTATGGGCGATCTAACAATTGCGTGGTAAAGCCCCCTAGGGAGACAAAATAAAATGTTTGATAAAAAAATAATTAAAAGTAAAAAAAATAAAACTTTTCCCATATTTAGCAAAAACTAATGTAATCATTAAAAAAACACACACAATTGGTATTCCTGCGTCTGTTAACCCCTTTTTCAGATTTTCATGTTTTCCTCCCCACCTTCCAAAAGCCATAACTTTTTTTTTTTTCCGTCTATATAGTCCTATGAGGGCTTCATTTTTTGCGGGGCGAGTTGTAGTTTTTTCATGGCACCAATTATTGTGCCATATAATGTACTAAGAAACTGGAAAAAAATTATTTGTGGGGTAGAAAATGAAAAGAACAGGGACTCCTCCATTTTTTTCTGCTTCGTTTTTACGGCATTCACCGCACCATTAAAACGACATGTTAACTTTATTCTTTGGGTCAATACGATTATGGCGATACCAAATATATAGGTTTTTTTTCATTTTACAAGGAAAAAACTAACCGTAAATTATAACATTTATTTTGTGTCGCCAAATTGAGAGCCATAACTTTTTTCTAACAATTTAAGTGCCGCGGTCGCTATGGACTGTGGCATTTCGTGGGTTAAACGAGCGGGATCGCGCTCCTTACTGTAAGGTGTTGGCTGTAACATACAGCCGACACCTGCGTTGAATGGCGAGGGCTCAGACCGTGAGCCCACTCTATACTTCCCCCTACCCGGCTACGACGTAACTGTGTGTCATATGTCTGGAAGGGGTTAAAGTTGAAACTATTTAAATATCACGTTAAGTAATCCACAGGAAAAAAAAAAAAGTGTATATATATATATATATATATATATATATATATATATATATATATATATATTCACAAACCAGAATTGCTATTTTTTTAGTCAACTTGCGCCCAAAAATGGAATAAAAAGTGATCAAAAAGTTGTATGTACCCCAAAATAGTACCAATAAAAACTACAGCTCGTCCCACCGATCCATTCATGGAATTATATTTTTTAGGCCTGATTTACACGAGCGTGTGCGTTTTGCGCATGCAAAAAACGCGCCGTTTTGCGTGCGCAAAATGTACTTAACAGCTGCGTGTGTCATCAGTGTATGATGCGTGGCTGCGTGATTTTCGCACAGCCGCCATCATTATGACACTCCGTTTGGATGTTTGTAAACAGAAAAGCACGTGGTGCTTTTCTGTTTACATTGAGAGTTTGACAGCTGTTGCGGGAACCACGCAGGTCGCGCGGAAGTGCTTCCGCGCGACCTGCGTGGTTTTCACGCACCCATTGACTTCAATGCGTGCGTGATGCGCGAAAATGCTGAAATATAGAACATGACGTGAGTTTTACGCAGCGGAGACACGCTGCGCAAAACCCACGGACTGTCTGCACTGCCCCATAGACTAACATAGGTGCGTACGACACGCGTCAAAAGCACGCGCGTATATTACGCTAGTGTAAATGATGCCTTACTCTGTAAAAGTAGTATAAGATTAAAAAAAAAAAAAAAAAACAATATAAATTTGGCATCACCGTAATCGTATCACCCCGCAGAATAAAGTTAACATGTCATTTTTACCGCACAGTGAGTTCTGTAAAAACAAAACCCCAAAAAACTATAATTAATTCATTATTTTTTCCATTCCACTTCACAAAATTTTCAACAGTTTCTCAGTACATGAAATGGTAACAGTGAAAAAAAAACAAAAACGAAAAACTCTCAAATGACAATTTCAACTAAAAAAAACAACTTATGGTTATTGGAATGCGGCGATGGAAAAGCAAAAATGAGGGCGAGTTTACAGGCAGCCGACGTGGTTTTACTGCAGATCAGGTTTGCGACCTGATTTTTGACGGCCACGCGGTTTTTGCAGTTAAAACTGCTGTTTATTTTTTGCAGAATCGTGTTGCCATTATCAATTTTAAATATGCGCCATTTCGCATTAAAACTGGACGGCAGCGTAACTTCTATGTGTGAACTGACCCTTCACAGGATTTGCCATAAATGTCACCTCTGGGACCCTCACCTATCAGGAGAACAGGGGTTCACTGACCCACGTCCACCCTCTCCTTGGCCGTACATAAACGCAGCCACATTTCCATTGCCGTGCATGGAGAATGCGCCCCCAGGAATTAGCAAGCGGGGGTCAGGTAATATTTGCATGTAGCTGTGGAGTGGGCACTAGGCACCCCAGCACGACGCTCCATTGAGGCTGAACTCCCATCTCTATGGGTATGTGCACACACACTAATTACGTCCGTAATTGACGGACGTATTTCGGCCGCAAGTAGTGGACCGAACACAGTGCAGGGAGCCGGGCTCCTAGCATCATACTTATGTACGATGCTAGGAGTCCCTGCCTCTCCGTGGAACTACTGTCCCGTACTGAAAACATGATTACAGTACGGGACAGTTGTCCTGCAGAGAGGCAGGGACTCCTAGCGTCGTACATAACTATGATGCTAGGAGCCCGGCTCCCTGCACTGTGTTCGGTCCACTACTTGCGGCCGAAATACGTCCGTCAATTACGGACGTAATTGGTGTGTGTGCACATACCCTATGGCGGCAGATACGGACCATGACGTGTCAAGCCTGGAATAAGGGAAGTAACGGGCGCTGTGACTATTGGGGGGGAGGTGGGGGCTGTAGGGTATATGCTCCCCGAGTCACGTCCATACAGCAGAGTGGGGTGAGGGATGGAGGGAGGAGATACTCGGCAGGAACAAGATACAAGCAACAGCTCCACGACGCGCAGTTACCTCACAAGTCCGTCCTACGTTCCAGCGCTGACTGACACGCCACTCCGCCAATCAGAGAGCTTCCCGCCTCCCACGTCCGACGTCCTGTCCAGCGGCCCAGTCAGAACGCACCACGAGCGGCTCAGCCGGTGATATAAAGCGCATGCGCGGAGAGCGGCCCTCACAGCGCCACGTCCCGTACACCGGATCCGTCATGTTGCCCTCTGCAGTACTTTTAGTGCTCACCGCATTCCTGGTCCGGGCCGACATCCCCGAGGAAAATGATGTGTTGGTGCTAAGGAAGGACACGTTTGACAAGGCGTTGGAGAATGATTTCTTGATGGTGGAGTTCTGTGAGTGAGCTGGGACTGGGGAGGTGTGGAGAGCCGTATGCACTGGGTGGGATGTAGCGTGCTGCAGAGGCACAAGGGGTGACTTGGGTGCAATTTCCCCCTCCCCCGTCACTTACAACAGGATTGCACCCCAAATCCGGGCTCACCTGGGTGGGATACGGCAGGTCTACGTCCTGTCAGTGATGGACAGCGGCTTCAGCCAATCAAAGGGGTGCTTCAGCCAATCAGGCAGCGAGCTACGCAGTGGTGGGTGGAGCCTGAAGTTTGGTTGACGTGTACTTAGTAGTGGAGACATGTCATCCCTCGCTGGGAGTGTGACGTCTGGACTTTAGTCTGTAGCTGACACTTCATAGCTGCTGCTTCCATAGAAATCTGCCGTCCTATCACCGGGATCTCCTGTCCCGGCCCGACGTGACCCTCATAAGCTTTTCCATTAGCTTCTTCTGGGTTACCTGCCCCCCCCATTAGGCCCGGAGTTACATGGCACCTCCTATCCTGTGATTCCCTCCGTTGGTCAGATGATGCCAAGCTTATGAGATTTAAGGCCTGGTTCACACAGGCTTTTTGCAAATGTGTCACAGCTGTAATTGCCATGAAGCCCAGATCTGTGAGGAACCTGTGCCAGTCTGTGAAGTGAATCTTGTAGCTGGTAGTGCCACGCTCCTTGTGCATGATATAGAATGTGATCGTGTTGCTTGGCATGGGGTTTTTCTTGTGACGAGCTCACGTTACGAATACATAATTTATTGTCCATGATCTCGCGACTATTCCTGCTGTGTGGGACATAAGTATCGGGAAGGTTTATTTAGGTATTAAATCCCATCTGTACCAACTGTTTGTAGCTTAGGCACGAACATCATGGGGGGGGGGGGGGGCAATAATACAATAGCCAACTTACACTATCTCCATGTCATGGCTCCCGAGTATCACACTAAGGCTTTATTCAGACAAGTGTGGTGTGTGTGTGCGTGTGTAATCGACCGTTTTCTACGGCCGATTTGCACCCATGCGGGGCCCGTTTTCATGGATCCCTCATATACTGGAGTCTGTTGAGGGATCTGTGAAAACTGACAAA
Organism: Rhinoderma darwinii; assembly: GCF_050947455.1. Classification (NCBI taxonomy): domain Eukaryota; kingdom Metazoa; phylum Chordata; class Amphibia; order Anura; family Rhinodermatidae; genus Rhinoderma; species Rhinoderma darwinii. The sequence goes on from NC_134699.1 coordinate 51,146,049, forward strand.
TATAGGACATGTCCTATTGTTTTCATGGGCCCTTCACTCGGGCCCCTAAAACGTTATGTGAACAGCCCAATAGAAATATGGACGATTTACACGTGCGTCTGAATAAGCCCGAACACTAACACTCTGGTTTAAACCAAGCTGGCAAGTCAACCCAGGTTGGCAACCTTTGGAAATTTTCAGTTTAACACCGTAAAAAGTGATGGTCGCACAAAGCAATGGAGTCATCCCCCGTCGCTGCACATCGGCATCAATGCTTATAGGCATACTGCCAGGCTGCAATACACCGAAGCGGAGACCCATGGTGGTGCTGGTGCTGGCACCTGGTGAAGCTCCTTATCCAGTATACATGAGGCTGGGAATAATGTACCATGTAAGTTTTGGGGGGTTCAGCTCCAGTTTTATAATTGGATGCATGTTGGCATGACTTGGCAAGTGTCCCAGTGATTGTCTCCAGGACTTTACCGTCTCACTGAGCACATATCCTGTATGATATGAAGAGTTGGCTCTATTACTGTTTTTTTAGGATCACTATCGATGTGACAACCAACATGACATTACAGGATATAAAGGGCCGATGGCACCATAGGGACATCCTACAGATAGTACACTGTGTTTCCATCTCTTTATGCTAGAGACTCCATTCCTGAGGCTAGGATCCTGCTCATCTGGTCAAGTCAACACTTTATAGTGGGTAAAGTTTTCATTTAAAAATATTGTAGACTTTATGTAGTAAAACGACATGGGTGACTTGGATGAGGCTGTGGCAAGTCTTCCTGCCACACTCAAGAACATACCAAGTTACTGGTTAAATTGGCAGGAAGTGGCGAATCTGAACACTGCTGTGGTCCCAAACCTGTGACTCCAGCTATTGTTAAACTTTAAAACTCCCAGCATGCCCTGATGGTGCGCCACACACAGTGCCAGTATACTGGCACATGGAGTCCCTACAGTTCTGTAATATAAAGCCACTTGGATGTTAAATTCTGGGCCGCTGTCATCCACCTTCTAATCCTTTTTGTTTCTCGGATATTAGGAGCAAATTAGAAAACTATGAATTTGACCGGTTTTCTTTCACTTCCTGAATAATAAGACTCCTTGGATTATATGGCCACATGTGGGGCTAACTCGTCCAGCATTTGCTAGGTTGAATAGTTTAATGAAGGAAAGTAAATGGCGACACGTTGTTTAATACTGGGGGTCGTGTAGCTCTCGGCTCTCCCCGTTTCTGCCTATGGGTATCTGATGTGTTGCTGTGAACTCTGCAAACGGCTTATTTCTATGGCTTAAAATGTCCTGCTGTGAGATTAAAGGGATTGTCCAGACTGGGGGCTGTTTTTTATATATTGGATAGGTCAACAGTATATGATAGGTGGGGGTCAGACACCTGGACCCTGCACTGATCAGTGCACAAATGCTATAATATCAGTGACATATGGGGGGAACATAAGGGCCTCCTACACCACTATGGCAGTCCTATTACAGCTGTGTGCATGAGGCCTAAGTGAGGGTCTTCTCTGAATTCCAACCTTTATACTAGATTACCCATGTCCAGGAAGATGTCACGTGTAATCTGATGGGGCAGTATACTGGGTTCTCTGTGTGCCCGCTGGCATTAACACTTCATGGGCATCTTGTGTACCCTTGTTAAAAGTGCCAGTATCATGAGGTGTTCAAGAAAAGCGTATCTCTTTTGTTATAGGGTTGCCTCTGCTTAATGAGTATCTGTCACTAGTTTATTAATGCCCTATCTCCTAACAAATCTAATAGGCGCTGTGATACTGATAACTGCAGTGTATTTTATTTTTTTTCAAAAACTTTGTTTGCAAAGTTATGAGCGTTCTTCTAAATATGGGAATGTGGCTATACGTGCCAAATAAGAGGTGATTTACTTTTCACTCTGGGCAGTGTAATGTTTTCTATATGACACTGTCTGATCAGTGTACAGCTTCTCCCCCTTCCCAACTGTGTATTCAACTAGTGATATCTTCGCCTGTCACAGCTAGAACTGCAATCCTGTCATGTGGAAGATCAGAATCTCATCTCTCATATGACACCAGAACCGCTCATATGGCACTTGAGATATGTCTATTTGAAGTGATCCCCTTCCCTCCAGCCTCAGTCTCTCATACTGTGTGAAGCAGCTTCATGCTGATAGGACGGCGTCAGAGGCTGTGAGGTAGCTCCACCTCCGGAGAATCGCTGGTGTTGACGCCCACTTGTGTAGTATAGCCTCATTTGCATATTTAGAAAAAAGCTGAAAACTTAAAATCAAACTTTTTGGGACACAGTTTTCACTAGAATTATCAGTGTGACCGCGCCTATTAGATTAGCTAGGACTAGTGACTGATCCTCCAAGTGTAGATTTTCCATATTTTTTATTTATTTTTTTTTGGGTGGGGGGGACTGCATAAACAGCAATTCCCTAATGCAAATATTAGACTTATTCTACTATATGAGAAGGATTCTGGTCATGGGAATTAAAACTTGGTGAGCAGACTAGACTCTAAGGGTATGTTCACACTGCCTATTTCGGCCGTTTTTCAGACTGTAAAAGCCTGAAAAATCGGAAGCAGAACGCCTCCAAACATCTGCCCATTGATTGCAATGGGAAATATAGCGTTCTGTCTCCGATGGGCTGTTTTTTTTACGCGGCCGTTTTTCAAAACGGACGCGTAAAAAAAACTCACGAAGTGCAGGACACTTCTTGGGACGTTTTTGGAGCTGTTTTTTCATAGACTATTGAAAAAAAAACGCCACGGAAATCGCGAGTCTGAATCAGGAACTGTTTTCCCTTAAACAGCTCCGTATTTTGAGACTTTTTTTTTTTTTTTTTTTTTGATGGTCTCAAACACCGACGCGCGTTTCGCACCCTTCGTCACGAGACCATCAGTTTCACTTTGAGACCATCAATAGCCATCATGTCAGCCACAGGTAATTGATATGCAACTATGCTGAGCATTTATGTATGGTGGTCAATGCAGCCATTTTGATAGACTTTCACCCAGATAGTGGGGAGACTGATACGATTTGATCTGATATCAGCTTGGAGACTTTATATACTTCCCGCAATTGGTGTTAATATGTACTTGTTGTATACGATGTATCATTATAGCATATGGGACATGGTGGTGAATTGATTATCTTGGTCTCTGTTCGTTTTTAAGTGTTTTTAATTTGTATGTACTTGTATGGGTATCTTTGGGAGGGCATTCCAATTGTGGGATAATAAAATGTATGTTTTTGGACTAACATATGTCTGGAGGACTTTTTGTCTTGTGTATACATTAATATGAGGCGTATATAGGATTTCTCTATTGAGGCAATGCCTGCAGACCGAATACAGGTTAGGTGATGAATGTTAAATCTGTGGGGGTTTTACATCCCCACCCCTCTTTCATGAACTGGATTTGCGCTTGGGTGTCGGAGCTTCCTGCAGCATTAGGAGCTGTAATCTGTAAGTTTCCCTTTGAAGCCGTTTTAGGAACACTTTTTGTTAGAACGGTTTTTGGCTGCGCCGCTTCTGGTACACGTGAAGTAGAATATTTGGTTGTGGTGATAGATTCTGGTATCATCTTGTCTATCCTCTACCCTGATGTATTTTAGAGCAGTTAGGTTTGACTTTGGGCCCTGACCACTTAACCTGTTGCTTACATGCTAGTCCAGGCAACAGCAGGACTATTTGTAGTGTAGTGCGGTATGCCAGCTCCCTTAGGAATACACAAATACTTGTTGTACACAGCTGTCCTGACTTTTTTTTAGGACTAGGCATTAGAATAAAGCCATCTTCAGCAATGTCCGCTCTGTAATAAACGTAATGAGTGTTTAATGTCTGGTTCTCTGCCTTTCATGTTCTGCACTGTGGATAGTCCCTGAACTCACGGATCTGAGGTTAGTTGTGATCATTCGTGATTAACTCATTATTTTATATATTATTTCTGCTTTTCTTCACAGATGCTCCCTGGTGTGGACATTGCAAAGCTCTCGTTCCAGAATACGAGAAGGCTGCTAAGACACTAAAAGAGGAAGGTTCAAAAATCCGTTTGGCCAAGGTAGATGCCACTGAAGAGTCAGAGTTGGCACAACAGTTTGGCGTTCGAGGGTATCCAACTATTAAATTCTTTAAAAATGGAGACAAATCTTCACCTAAAGAGTATTCAGGTAAAGGCATGTGTGAATTGCTGTTCTGGTGGGGGGAGGGGTTTACTGGACTTCCCAGGAATTCTGTAGGGTAGTTACTTTTTGGGGGCTTTTTCTTGTATGTTTTTAATACTGGTCTTTCTCACAGCTGGCAGGGAGGCAGCAGACATTGTCAACTGGCTGAAGAAACGTACTGGTCCAGCCGCTACTACTCTTGCTGATGAAGCAGCTGTTGCTGCCTTGGTTGAGTCCAGTGAAGTGACGGTTATTGGTTTCTTTAAGGTAAGCTTAACTTTTCTAATCTTCCGCTCTAACAGGGAGTCTAGATCTAGACTGTGTGGGGACAATGAAGACACATTCAGCTAAACCAAACTGCAGCTCATAATAACTTGTTAGGGTATTTTCACAGTGTTTTCGGGCCGTAAACACCTGAAAAATCTGAAGCAGAACGCCTCCAAACATCTGTCCGTTGATTTCCCATTCTGTTCCGACTGGCTGTTTTTGTTTTTTTTACGCGGCCGTGTAAAAGAAAAACGGCTGTGATAAAGTGCAGGTCACTTCTTGGAACGTTTTTGGAGCCGTTTTTCATACTCTTGAAAAAAGCTCCAAAAAATGGCTGTAAAAAATGCAGTGAAAATCGCAATTGGCTTAAGTCTGAAAATCAGGCGCTGTTTTCCCTTTAAAACCGCTCCGTATTTTCAGACTTTTTTGACTCCGCTTGTGAACATACCCTAAGACTACTTTGTTAGAAGACTGCCTTTCAAATGGCTATACTTTCAGGCAGAACTATAAACTTGTATTTACTTTAGCCAAATTACAGACCACTAGTTAAAAGTAGAGATCATTTGACAGTCTTACACCCTAAGGCCAGGCTTACAGGTCTTGTATAGAGCCAATTATTCCCTATATTGAGAGAAAAACATTGTACTCTCCTGGGAGGAAGGTGTCCCATAGGAACGCATTGTGGTGATACTAGACAGAATGCCTGCCCAGGAGACTATAATATTTACTCTCCCAGGAGAATGGGGATAAGTATGATTTTGTTTTCCTCTGTTGATAAACTGACAAAATACAAAGCATATGCAATGGTATAGTGGACGTGCTCTTAAGACCCCCTCCTATGTTGTCAAATCATAGTATTGCATTAATATTAACGCCTGTTAGAGCTTAGTCTCACTCATCTGTTAATAACTTGCACATTGGGGATTTGAAAAATGGTTGATTTAAGTTTATTTTTATTCTCTGCACAGGACCCAGAGTCTGAACTAGCGAAGGTGTTCCTGCAGGCAGCCGAGGCTGTGGATGACGTTCCGTTTGGCCTCACTTCCAGCGATGCTGCATTCTCCAAGTATGAAGTTGAGAAGGACAATATCGTTCTCTTCAAGAAGGTGAGGACTTTATGTAATGTTCTGAAACTGATTCCAACAAACAGTTGTTGGAGACTAGACTAGTGCAATCCTAAAGAGGTCTGATAATCTGGAATACATCCATAGATTTTCTGAAGATCAGGTGTGCACAACTTTTGGTCGGAGAGCCACCTTGTCGGACTGTACGGCCCACATGGGCCACGATACGGCACTCCAGTGAGTCAAGGTGGCAACACATATGCACTGCTCTCTCCACTGTTTTGTTAGTTCCTTATATAAACTACAATGGGAAGTGCTGCGTTCACTTGTAGCCACCCGTCCACCTAATCTCTCCTCCTCTGGAGTGCCAAACTAATTTGGGGATCCCAGAGATGGCTAAGGGGTGCATGTAGCCCCTGGGGGCAGGCTGTGCACCCTTGCTGTAGATCCGACGTGCTGCTTTACTTTGTCTTAAAGAGCAACTATGCTTTCATGAAACTTTTGATATGTCAGAGACCTATCAAAAGTTTGGATCGGTGGGTGCTGAAACAAAGGTGCAGAAGCGCTCAGCTGAGCACTTGGCACCTTCAGCTGTGATCTCCCTGTCAGGCTGAAGATGCATCTCAAAGATGTTCTGTCAAATCACCGATCGCAGCCAAATGTGTAATGTGCTCAGCTGAATGTATCTGCAACTTGGTTTCAGCAACCGTGCAGGTCTCCGCACCTGGACCCCCACTGATCTAAACGTTTTGATGTGTCGCTTTTTCTCTAACTTTAATCTGTTAGTGAGCACCAATATGCCTTTTCACAGTGATCACTAACTGGTCTTAGACTAGGTTGCTGTGAAAAGAATGCAGCCTAGCCTAAGGACTGGATCACACGCCGTTTTTATGCAGTTTTTGGCTTAGTATTTGAGCCAAATTCAGAAGTTGACACCCAGGAGATGCATCCGTCTCTTCTTTATACCTTCCCTTCCTTTTTGGACCCACTACTGGTTTTGTTTAAATTCAAAGTTGACAATGTAGTAGGTATACGTTTCTTTTTATTCAAATATAAATATTCTGCCTGTGTAAACGTTTAAAATAAGTTTTAATTAGCAAAATTTATCATTAAAAATGTAGGGCATAGAGTGGCAAACAGATCCAGATACAGGCGTTGGCAAACAGATCCAGAGTGCACACGGAAGCTTGCAACGTACAGACATACAGATGGCACCTATACACAAGTGCCTGACATGTCCGATAACTCTATTGCATTATCTTGCCACGTGTGCTGACAAATATTCAAATTAATCTGATTGCCACAAGTATAACAGACACACTTCCCGACGCGTTTCTGAACCACATAGGGGAGCATCCTCAGGGGTATGAATTGTCTAGTTATTTCTATTAGTAAAATGCCGGTCAGCGTGTATTACGCTGTTCATTGAAATTTCGGCTCGCACAAGACAGCTGATATCAGTCCTAGTACGCGCCGGGGAAATACTGAAGTCTTATACACTCCAGACCCCACCTCCCAGGCCACGAGCAAACCGAGCCACGACAATAGGATCTTGCAACGTCAAAACCGACGCCCATCCAACCGGCCGGCTAACTAGTAACCACACAGCCAACGGGATCGATGCATCTCGCATCGTTAGTAACGGGGGAGCTACAGGTTCAAACCTGAGCCAAAAACTGCATTAAAACTCTGATCCTGGCCTAAGTCCTGTGCAGGTGCTTGGCGATCTGACAACCAGGCTCCTGCTTTACAGTAGCGATTGAAGTTTACTTAGATGGAGACCATTTAACCCCCTTAGCTGCCTTGGTCACTAATGGCCACGGAATCTAAGTGGTTTACCCAAGCATGCTTTGGCTATATGCCCATTGGGCCACGCCAGAGGCATGGCCTAATAATTGTTTGTCAGTTTACCAAAGAATTATTGCTATCTGTGTAAAACTAAGTATACCAAAAAATTATATCGGCAATCGAAAGTTTACAAAGTGAAGCCCCCCTAGTGGGACTGAAAAAAAAATAAATGAATGTCAAATAAAATTTTGTTAAAGGTGCACAGTAAGAAAAAAAGTTTAACCCCTTCCTGACATTTGACGTATCCATACGTCATAGCCGGGTAGGGGAAGTATGGAACGGGCTCCATATGATGTAACATACAGCCGACACTTCACAGTAACGAGCGGGGATTGAGCTTGAGCGCGATCCGGCTTGCTTAGCTGTTCAATAGCGACCGCGGCTTTTAAATCGTTAGAGGGGGGGGGCGACCACCTCCAGCAGATCATTGCACCCCCTGCAATGCAATTGTGGGGTGGCGATGGTTGCTATTGCTGCCTGGGGGCCTAATGAAGGCCCCCAGGTCCGCCATCTTTGTGCTCCTACTGAGGGTATATTCACACGGCAGCGTCCGTTACGGCTGAAATTACAGGGCTGTTTTCAGGAGAAAACCGCTCCGTAATGGCATATTGAGGCGCTTTTCGTTGCGTCCATTACGGACATAAATGGAGCTGTTTTTCCATGGAGTCAATGGAAAACTGCTCCATTTACGTCTGAAGAAGTGACAGGCACTTCTTTGACAGCGGGGCGTAAAAAAAATGACCGTCGGTGCAGAACATCGGAAGACCCATTCTAATGAATGGGCAGATGTTTGCCGATACTTTTGAGCCGCATTTTCGGATGTAATTCGGGGCTAAAACGCCCGAATTACGTCCGTAAATAGTGTGTGTGAACCCAGCCTAAGCCCTGCCTCTGGCCAGGCTTAATAGAAGCCTGTCAGACTATATACTGCAATACATTAGTATTGCAGTATATCGTGCAAGCGATCCAACGATCGCTGGTTACAGTCCCCTTGGGGGACTAATAAAAAATAAATAAAAGTAAACCTTTGTAAAATAAAGTTTTATGTAAAAAAATAAAGTTAACCCCCCCTTTCCCATTTTCCCCTTAGAGCATAGTAAAAAAATAAATAAAACTGAATTGGTATCGCCGCATCTGTATAAGTCAGATCTGTTACAATGTATCATTATTAACCCCCACAGTGTACACTGTAAAAAAAATATAAAATTGTAAACGCCAGAATCTCTATTTTTGGTCACCTCATCTGCCACAAAAAATGAAATAAAGTGATCGAAACATCGCATGCACCCCAAAATTGTATCATTAAAAACGACAGCTTATCCCGCAAAAAAAATAAGCCCTCATAGGACTATATAGAAAGAAAAATGAAAAAGTTATGGGTTTTGGAAGGTTCGGGAGGAAAAAACGAAAATTAAAAGGGAAGGGGTTAAAAAGTGGTATTATTTTGATGTGTGGTATTGCTGTTCTCACTCACCCATAGAATAAAGGGAACAGGATTATTATCATTGAAAAATACAACTCAGCCCTCGTAGAGCTGTCAACAAATATACAAATGCAACTGGAGAAAGAGAAAAATAATTGCTTGGTCACGAAGGCCTAAAAGAGGCTGGTCAGTAAGGGGTTAAGGCATCTTTACTAACCGTCATCTTTCTGTATGCTTAGTCATTCACTAAATGCCTCCATTTCTACAGAAAACTAAGTCTGTACATAGAACGTGTGACCTGTCAACAGCTCGGACTTGCTCCATACAGTTCCTTGTGATTCTGAGGCTTTGGACTGTTGACTTCTAGGAACTTACCCGGAAATGTGTGGAGCAGTGTAACTTTCCTATGAGCTCCGCCTGGCACATGTGCCACCTTCATCAGCATATTCAATCCAGCAGGAAGTTGCCTCATTTATTCAATTGGGCAATCCACTGGCTTCTGGTCTCGTTTGTCCTTGTCCTTTGTGTGACATGTTTTTGGGTGATGATTGGTTATATGCAGGTGTTTTTAAAACTGGCATAGTGACGTTTTCTGGTAGAATCTGTCTGTAAGAATGTAGGCATATTGAAGACCACCAATCTCGCAGGATGTCTGCATCACGTCGTGTCACTGGCTGAGATCTATAACCGGTTACTCTTCATTTTTACAGTTTGACGAAGGCCGAAACAACTATGAAGGCGAAGTGACAAAGGAACAAGTCTTAAACTTTATAAAATCCAACCAGCTGCCTCTGGTCATTGAGTTTACAGAACAGGTAAGTGAAGGGGCTGCACACAACCTAACTGGACCTGGGCCCATCACATTGTTGTTTTTTTCTACCAGATGGATGTTCTGCGTTTGGCTCATAATTCTGTTAGCCTTGTAGCCCTAGTATTTGCTTTCATGGCTTGCCTGTATCTAATAATTTCTCTTTTCTAGACCGCACCAAAGATCTTTGGTGGGGAGATTAAGACGCACATTCTGTTGTTCCTGCAAAAGAGTGAATCCGACTTCCAAGAGAAACTGGATAACTTTAAGAAAGCAGCCACAAGCTTCAAGGGAAAGGTAGGAATGGTCACACTGCAACCCAATGGGTGGAAAAGTAGACGCACACCCCGCATAAAGTAATGTTGTTCTAATTAAGAAATCGTAATGCTTGCTTCTTTATTTCCCAGATCCTCTTCATCTTCATTGATAGCGATCACACGGACAACCAACGTATCCTGGAGTTCTTTGGATTGAAAAAGGAAGAATGCCCAGCTGTTAGATTGATCACCTTGGAAGAGGAGATGACTAAATACAAGCCAGAGAGTGATGACCTTTCCGCAGAGAAGATCAAGGAGTTCTGTGACCGTTTCTTGGATGGCAAAGTCAAGGTCAGATCTATTGCTCTGCATCCATGCATAGTAGATCATTGTAATTTCTATTGGGTGGAGACTTTTTTTTTTATTTTTTTATTATTATGGGGGTAAGTGTCACTTTTGAGGCAACTATAATCTTCTTTCCATAGCCCCATCTTATGAGCCAGGATATTACTGATGACTGGGACAAGAACCCAGTGAAAGTGTTGGTTGGAAAGAACTTTGAAGAAGTGGCCTTTGATGAGCAGAAGAATGTGTTTATTGAATTCTGTAAGTATAGGCTAAAATTCAATATGGATTCCAAGGTTGAGTTTTTTTAAATGCCTAAACTATACCGACTGCTTTCCTGTTCAGATGCTCCCTGGTGTGGTCACTGCAAGCAGCTGGCACCAATCTGGGACCAATTGGGGGAGAAGTTCAAGGACCATGAGAACATAGTCATTGCAAAAATGGATTCCACAGTCAATGAAATTGAAGCTGTAAAGATCCACAGCTTCCCCACCCTGAAATACTTCCCAGCTGGGACTGATAAAAAGGTTGGTTATGACCCTACCCTATAAACTCCACTGGCGCTCAGTGGGTACGTACACCAGGATGGGTGGTTTGACTAATATGTTTTCACTAGGTGGTCGATTACAATGGCGAGAGAACATTAGAGGGATTTTCAAACTTCTTGACAAGTGGTGGGCAGGACGGAGCAGCTGATGAGGTGAGAAGGTCCCTACAGTCTAATGTGGTCACGTTCTACAATATATCCTGCATGTTCTTAATTCCACTTGTGCTGCTTGCAGGATCTTGAGGATCTGGATGAGGCAGATGAGCCAGAATTGGAGGATGATGAAGATGAACACAAGAAAGATGAATTATAAGGATGATCATGTTTATAACTGCAACAGCCAGAAGACACTAAGAGTGGAGGGGGGATAACTTCTAGGAATGTCTCACACTGTCCGAGCTCTGAAGGAAAATCCAGGGAAACTCACTTCATCCAAATCTGTACCTTGGGGGTTTTTGTTTTTCGGGGTAAAGGGAGCTTTGACCTTGTGTTTTATGGTCAGCAGAGGTTTGTGGTTTATTTTTTTTAACACTTCCTGTAACTTGACACTTGTTGCTTCCTGTCTTGTCCAGTCTTTATAATTTTTTTATTATATAATTGTGAATGTCATTCTGTACATGCAATGAATGCAAATCTGCATGGCTGCTGACCTGAAAAAAAAAAAAGGCTGTGCTTCCCCCATCTCAGCCACTCTTAGATTAAGTAAGTGGGGCTCCATAACAAGAGCTGTATATGCAGTAATGTCTCCACTTCCAGCACCTTTTCATGCTGCCCTTCAACGGTTTGGATGTCTGTGGCAGCTTTCAGTATTTGATGCAGTGTCCGGCCCTCCCTGGTAAAAAGCTCCCAATGGATGCAGCCCCCTTCACCGGTACAATAATACATTAATGCCATTTTGTGTTTTGTCCTGTCTTACGGGACCCCAGCCTCTTGAGATTGCAACGTATGACACTTTTTATTTTATTTTTTTGTTTGTCACTAGAGGTTTGAAATGACTGATTCTGAAAGCATTCCACCATATTTAAGTTGGGGTGTGTTGGCCAAATAAAATAAATTTTAATAAAATGGCTCAGGTTTTCTTTCTGCCACGGTCTGATTTCTGTGGCAAATCAGGTTATTTGTCAGACCAAAAGCTGGTGCCTTCTCATCAAAACAGAAAAACTATCTGTTGCTATGAGTAAAAATTTTAATGAAGATTTAACTTTTCCACAGTAGTTTAAGAAAATAAAGCGGTGTTCACATTGGCAATAATAGCCATTTTTGGGCTTTGGAAAAGATCCAAATGTGATTGGCAAAGTTCAATGGACAGAACTAATACTAACTTCAACACCCTCCCAAATTGGAGTTAGGTCCCTTAATAGAATAAGTCTATCATACCTCAGGTGTTCTAGCTATGGAAGTTTATTACAGCTGGATGCCTTGTAGCTCTAATGAACTTGGGTCACCAGAGGGTTCTATGGCAAACTTTATAACTCAGTCCCTGGATTCTAAATATGATTTATCCCGGATACCATCTACAGTTCCTGTCCCCCCTCCAAGCAGCTTTATTCTCACATCCAAAGCCCAGTGCCCTGGAAGAAGAGCTTCAGGTACTTCTAAACAAAACCAGTAATTTTTCTAGTGTCAGGATTAACTGGGTCAGAGTTTTTATTACCATGTTTTCCTCCTAAAGAAACCCAATGAGATATTCTGGCTAATTATAATCTAAATTGCTTCATAAGATAAAAAATTATTCTAAATTGGGACCTTTGCATCTACAGTGAACTTTCTGAGGGAATATTGCTTTAGGGTTAATAGTTCATTAGGATGCTTACTTTCCCATTCACCCCTAAGATCAAAAAGCGCCAAGTGTGTCAGACTGTTGTGGGCATAATGCATGTTCAATTTTCTGTCCTCACATTTGGGCTCTGCTGTGCCAAGAATTGTAGTTAATGGTTTCTTGTCCGTTGAATCCAGGCCGTCCTCTTCTAATCAGGTACTGCGAAGATCCTGGATTTTCTAAGATGGGTCTCAGAAAGGGCTTTAGAACCAATACACTTTACGCAGCGTATGGATGAGATTTGTTAAATTGCGCCCTCTTTGCATATTTTCCACCCGGAGAAAATGCTGCAATTCGACGTGTGGACAAGCCCTTTTGGTGCAAGTTTCAACTGTCCGTCCCTTCTGGGATCAAAAGCTAATGGAACAGCCTTGTATCCACAGGTGTATTGAATCTTCCCTGAATTCTGCCCCGGTTCCATTTGTACTACCTTGGGTCCTGCACATGGTTCTCTCTGCCTTACGGAAGTCATCCATTGGAGGAAGCATCTTTATCTGACTGTACTAGATAATAGAATTTGTTAAAATTACACCCACCATGTCCCCCAAAAGCTGTATCCACATTTCACTGCCAATAGATTTTGATTCCCTTGTTTTGGCTGAACATAATGGGGTTTTTACCATCAGGGACATTCATGACATATCCACAGGATATATTGTAAATGTCAGATAGCTGTGGGTCCTATCTCTAGTATGGGGCCCCCTAACTCCCATTCTACCTTTTTCTGCTGCTGCCTGACCACGTCCTGATTATATGGTCAGGAGTATGAAAACAGCTGAGCTCCGCTGTTTCTGTAAGTCCCATAGAGCTGAATGGTAGTCACGGAAACAGCGGAGCTCTCATGCTACGCTGCTTCCATAACAGGTATTCACTACTATGGGAGTTACAAAAACAGCTCAGCGAGCTCTGCTGTTTTCATACTCCTGACCATATAGTCAGGAAGTGGTCAGGCGGCAGCTGCAGCAGAAAAAGGTAGAATGGGGTTTAGGGGGCCCCAATCTACCTGAAATTTATGACATGTCCTGCGGATGTGTCAAAGGGTTTTTTCCTGTCAGGGACATTTAAGTCCCAGAAGTGAAGAGACGGTCTTTCTCTGAATGTAAAAAGATGTGTTGTCCTGTACTTGCAGAAAGCAGAATCATTCAGGAAGCACCATCAACTTCTATGCCAAGGCCTGAATGTCAGACTATGCCAGTAAGATCACCATCTCCAGAACGATCAGGTTGACTATTATGAAGTGTTACTAGGACATAGACAAGCCCCCTCCATCTCTAATCAAATTTTACTCCGCTAGGGCAGTTTCTACCTTCTGGGCTAGTCCAGACCAAATACAATCTTCAAACTTTACAGGCTGGATGTCCTCTGCATTCAAATGACATGGTGTCAAAGTGTTGTCTGTAGCAGTCCCTCCTGGGCTAGGATATCCTATATTAGTCCTGGTAGTGCTGTTGTGGAGGGGGTAGGGGAGTCCTATTGAATTACTGGAGAAGGTAAGGGGAGAAGGCTGTTTAAAGGGGTTGGCCGGGGGCACGGGACTGTATTCCATGCTGATAAACCATCCACAGGATAAGTCATCAGTATATGATCAGTGGGGTTCCGACACCCAGACCCCTCCCCAATCAACTGCCCTGGCTGCCTCCGGGTATGGGATGTTATGCACTGCATGCAGTGTTCGGTGCTGGAAGCAGATGGCTCCGCGCACTGCATAGCGGCTGGGCTGCAGAACGCCAACTCTTCCCTGGAGCCATCTGCTTCTGGCACGGAAATCCGGTGCAGCTGACCGATGCAGGGACCGGCTGTGGATAGGTCATCAGTAAGAAAAACAGTTCTGTGCCTGGACAACTCCTTTAACACTGGCCCTAAGAAAGCAAGAAAACCTTCCTGGTAGCGCTGTTGGCACTGTCCCGTACTGTAATCATCTTTTCAGTACAGGACAGTAGTTCCACGGAGAGGCAGGGACTCCTAGCATCGTACATAATTATGATGCTAGAAGCCCGGCTCCCTGCACTGTGTTCGGTCCGGGACTTGCGGCCGAAATACGTTCCGTCCATTACAGACGTAACATGCTCGTGTGAACCCAGCCTCACAGCAAGTTCTCTGATTCTATTACTACTCCTAGATTTGGCTGATTTCTTTGAAGTTAAAGAGATTCTGGATTTCAAGAAGGTTGGAGGGAGGACATTTTATCTTCTGGACAGGAAAGGTTTTGGTCCTGAGGAGAGAGCCTGGGAACCTAAAGAGAACATTGATGCTACCGCTCTCATCTAAAAATTCCTCTTATGCTCTGGACTGAAGAAGAGGGGGGCGTACAGTAGCACCGACTACTCTATTGCTTCCGGCAAAACAACGGGTCTGGTGCACAACAGAGACAAACGGAAACCACGGGCACCGGATCCGTCACCATTGAAATCAATGGTAATGGAAACGGAAACCTCTGGTTTCCATTTGTGTGAGTTTGTGTCTGTGCAGGGTCTCGTTCTGACGGAAAGCTTCGACGGAACGTCAGAACGGGACCCCAACGCAGATGTGAACGAGGCCTAAAAGACAAAATGTAGGTTTACTTTCACAAATTTTTATTAAAGATTTCACAGTGTTCACATCAAGGGAAAAAAGTATCAAATAATAAACATGTGAGGAGCGAAGCATACACATCTGAATACACATCTGCTTATGTTACAATATTAATACACTCTAAGGCCTTATTCACACGGACATGTCCGTTTTGCGAGCGCAAAAAACGCTGCGTTTTGCGCATGCAAAAGGTCCGTGTGTCATCACCATATGGTGCGTGGCTGCGTGATTTTCGCGCAGCCGGCATCATGATGACACTCTGGTTTTATGTTTACAAACAGAAAAGCATGTGGTGCTTTTCTGTTTTCATTCATTGATTTTACTACTGTTGCGCGCATCACGCGCGGCACCCGGACATGCTTCTGTGTGTGCGATTTGCACGCACCCAATGACTTCAATGGGTGCATGCTGCGCGAAACACGGGCAAATATAGGACATGTCATGAGTTGCACGCAGCGGACATACGCTGCGTAAAATTCACTGATAGTCTGAACGGCCCCATTCATTAACATAGGTCCGTGCGACGCGCGTGAAAATCACGCGTATAACACGTTCGTGTGAATAAGGCCTAACACTAAGAAAGAACAATCTAGATAATTGTTATAACAAGCTCAAGAAAAAAAAACAACCATCTTTATATAGTTGATGTAACGGCCGCGGTCGCGGACCGTCGCCGCTCCTTACCTCTCGATGGCCGCGACCGCAGACCTCTATCTTCTTGCCGGTGTCTCCCTCCCAAGAGACGCCAGCACACGTAGCTGCACCACTCTGTGGTTTCCACTAGGGTGTGCACGCTCGTCCCTGGTCAACGCTCACATGCATTAAATTATCCCATTATCCCCAGATCACCCTGGGCTCTGCCCTTTCACTCCTAGCCTGAGCGTTGTTGTTGTATTCCCATGTTAGTCTTAGCAAATGGTCCCTTAGTTGTATCCTGTTCCCATGTGCTGTGTTTGTCCCTGTGTCTTATCTAGTGTTGGAGTCGTGTTGTGTCATCTGACAATCTGGAATAATCTGCCACTCTGGATTAATCTGCCACGTCATCCTCCATCCGCGCCAAAGCTTCTGCTACTGTCTGGACTCTTACAGGTACTCCTGTGCTAAAGACTTTAAATACGCTGTTTTTAACCAGCTGCCACCCCGCCATGACGAAGCGGCCTAGTGGGTCCACATACCTCAAGATCGTGACAGTTGACAAGGTTGAAAAAATACACAGGTCCATCAAGTCCAACCTATAATCCTCTCGTGTTGATCCAGAAGAAGGAAAAAAGCCCCTATGAGTTTGATGCCAATTGCCTCATTAGGGGAAAATTTCCTCCCCGACTCCAAATATGGCAATCAGAATAAATCCCTGGATCAACATCTCATCTCCAGAATCTAGTATGCATAACTCGTAATGTTCTATTTTTCAAGAGATTCATCAAGGACCTTCTTGAACTTGTTTCAAAGACTCAACCATCACAACATCCTGTGGCAGAGAGTCCCATAGTCTCACTGTTATATACCCAGGAGTAGGCATTAACACACACAATAGGGAAAAAGACAAGACAGACAAGGGGAAGAAGGACAGGGAAATATACTCAAAACCATACTATTCAAAAGGGACAACTTATTGATTGTAAGATGAACCTTCCAGACGCGACACTCACAGTTTCCAAACTGAATCACATTTAGTTTGGGAGTCAGTCAGGTAACTTGTTCATCTGTCATTCACCAATATCTATCCTAAATTATTCTTATCTAAGAGCCCTTTTACACAGGCCAATCATTGGGCAAACCAGCGTTTACAGAACGCTCGTTCCCGATCATTGTCCTGTGTGTAAACAGGGAGACGTGCTGCCAACATGATAGAAATGTATGGGGACAAGCGATCTTAGTAACGTGCGCTCATCCCCATACATTGGGAAAGGACCAAACAAGCTCCGATCAATCTAGTTCATCGGCGCTCGTTTTCACGGCCAAAATGGGCCGGTGTAAGAGGACCCTAATTCAAAGGGCACTGAAGAGGTTTTCCAGCTCCCGGCTATGGCCATTTTATCTGTCAAAACAAAAAGTTAATCAATTTCCTAGTGTTCTTAGGTATAACCGGTATGGAGGCATTTAATAAAGCTTGTTCAGGATTTTCTACCAAGGTGGAATATGCAGATCCAAAATCTATGAATGTTTGGGCATTCCAACCAGATGTGATACTTTGTCCCTCTATTACTACACTTCCAAAAACACATTAGGGAGGATGTCGGGAACATATGGGATAATCTGGTGGGAACAAGGTACCACCTGAGTAAGATCTTCAAGCCGGCCTCAACCATTAACGTATTAATGGATATTTTTGTTGTACTTAAGACTTTTTCCGCCCAGTCTGAAACATACAAAGTTCTAGCTGTGTATGCCTCCCATTTACACATATCAAGTAACTTGCCTGAGAATAGGGAGAATGGTATATAAGGAAGATATTACACCTCTACCGCTAACATATCCGAAGCACATGGATGAACGGTCATGTTTGAGTGTCCGTTAATTTATGAATAGTGCGAAAAATGTAGCGAGATTTAACACAATGACTAATTCTCAGGAGCTCCTCCAGGCAAATTGTGAGAGATACAGGGTTCCAGAATACCAGAGCCGCTGGTTATGAGCACTTAGGATACTTAGAGCGAAACCTATCCCATGAGGAAAGAGAATGGAAAAGGGCAGGGCATAAGATGGTTGGCCTTTTCTTAGGAGCAGACAAAGGAAGGAGAATTAGGGCATGCACTAACTTCTGTCAACCACTATGGAACGTGAATTCTCGAGTGGACCTGCAAAAGCTGGACCAATCTGGCTGCATTATAATATTTTATAACTTGTGACTTTCCCAAGCCTCCCTTTGAGCCCCTCACAAAACGGGTCAGGTTCCTTTGCTTCTGCTTCATAGTGGCAAGGGAGACATGGACAGGTAGAGTATGGAAAGCATAAATGAATCAAGGTAAACTATTTTAACATATGCGGTTCTCCCCAACCATGAAACCGAAAGACTAAACCACCTATGCAGGTCCCCCGGGGTGGTTTTCCGTAAATTAGCGCTATAAAAAGGAGGACATAGAGTGAGTTAATACTATTCCCAAATAAGATAACTTTTCAAAATTAATTTTCAGCAGTTTATCTGTAGCTTTAGGTAAATTGATGTTTTTTGAAGCCCGAAATGTCTGTTCATTTCTGTATTAAATGGAATAGGCTAGGGAGGGTATTCAGGGGAGAAGATATCATCAATAGGTTATCAGCAAATAAAGCACAAAATGTATCCCCTTTAGAGCCTATTGTGACGCCTTTAACATCAACTCAACGTCTAATGAAAGAATCCAGCGGTTCCATATGAGAATGAGGGTCCAAAAAAAAGTAGCATTCCCTTGCCATGGAAATTCTGAGCATCCCCTCCCGATTGAATTAAGGAAATAACATCAATCACTCTGCGTGTCTGGTCAGCCGCTTGTCTTTCTTGTACAAAGACAACCGTATGGATATAGGTCGCTGAAAAAAAAAGTTGGTACTTGTAGCCAAGATTTTAGTTAGTAATTATGTTCATCAGAAACATCAGATCTTTGTTAGGTTTTGGCAAAACTTTTAGAATATGGTCATGTGAAGATTTCATTTATCCAAGATATGGTAAAGGGTAATATTAGAGTCACCACTTATGAGTAAAGAGCGGTAGCCATGAGGAAAAAGAATCCTAAAAAAACAGACTTGAGGAGAGTTAGGCGCATAATAACATATAAAGATTATTCCAGTCTGCAATCATACCGGTGACCAAGATATATTATCTATCTGGATCTATTATCGTGGCATGGTGGAACCAAGATATATTATCTATCTGGATCTATTATCGTGGTATGGTGGAACCAAGATATATTATCTATCTGGATCTATTATCGTGGTATGGTGGAACCAAGATATATTATCTATCTGGATCTATTATCGTGGCATGGTGGAACCAAGATATATTATCTATCTGTATCTATTATCGTGGCATGGTGGAACCAAGATATATTATCTATCTGGATCTATTATCGTGGCATGGTGGAACCAAGATATATTATCTATCTGGATCTATTATCGTGGCATGGTGGAACCAAGATATATTATCTATCTGGATCTATTATCGTGGCATGGTGGAACCAAGATATATTATCTATCTGGATCTATTATCGTGGCATGGTGGAACCAAGATATATTATCTATCTGGATCTATTATCGTGGCATGGTGGAACCAAGATATATTATCTATCTGGATCTATTATCGTGGCATGGTGGAACCAAGATATATTATCTATCTGGATCTATTATAGTGGCATGGTGGAACCAAGATATATTATCTATCTGGATCTATTATCGTGGCATGGTGGAACCAAGATATATTATCTATCTGGATCTATTATCGTGGTATGGTGGAACCAAGATATATTATCTATCTGGATCTATTATCGTGGCATGGTGGAACCAAGATATATTATCTATCTGGATCTATTATCGTGGCATGGTGGAACCAAGATATATTATCTATCTGTATCTATTATCGTGGCATGGTGGAACCAAGATATATTATCTATCTGGATCTATTATCGTGGCATGGTGGAACCAAGATATATTATCTATCTGGATCTATTATCGTGGCATGGTGGAACCAAGATATATTATCTATCTGGATCTATTATCGTGGCATGGTGGAACCAAGATATATTATCTATCTGGATCTATTATCGTGGCATGGTGGAACCAAGATATATTATCTATCTGGATCTATTATCGTGGCATGGTGGAACCAAGATATATTATCTATCTGGATCTATTATCGTGGCATGGTGGAACCAAGATATATTATCTATCTGGATCTATTATCGTGGCATGGTGGAACCAAGATATATTATCTATCTGGATCTATTATCGTGGCATGGTGGAACCAAGATATATTATCTATCTGGATCTATTATCGTGGCATGGTGGAACCAAGATATATTATCTATCTGGATCTATTATCGTGGCATGGTGGAACCAAGATATATTATCTATCTGGATCTATTATCGTGGCATGGTGGAACCAAGATATATTATCTATCTGGATCTATTATCGTGGCATGGTGGAACCAAGATATATTATCTATCTGGATCTATTATCGTGGTATGGTGGAACCAAGATATATTATCTATCTGGATCTATTATCGTGGCATGGTGGAACCAAGATATATTATCTATCTGGAGCTATTATCGTGGTTTCGGTGGGAGAAGGAAACACGGTTAGATGAACAGATCGCCTCTCCCAGTTACTTCTGGGCAGACGCCAAGGAACAGGAATGAAACCATATGGGGTAGAATGAAGCAAAACCTAGGTATAAATGCAAATATCAGTTTTAGTATGAGTCCTACCTACAGATATGTTGTCAACTTAACCGGGTATTTTAATTCTATTGTCGAGTTCAATCTTTATCAGCCGGTTTACTTGCTCTTAAAATTGCTTTTAACTTGTTTTGTAACGTAGTCCTTTCATTTCAAGCCGTACGCATTAAAGTCTTCTAATTCTTTTCTTAATCTGTCTTGCAATTTAAACCATGTAGCATTTGTCAGCAGGGAGATTTCTTTCTTGGCACTAGGAGAGCCATTTTTCTTCAGCATTAAGCCCACCATTTGCACTTCTTTGTGATGTGTATAATTTCCGAC
Source organism: Rhinoderma darwinii (assembly GCF_050947455.1). NCBI lineage: Eukaryota > Metazoa > Chordata > Amphibia > Anura > Rhinodermatidae > Rhinoderma > Rhinoderma darwinii. The sequence goes on from NC_134699.1 coordinate 51,166,839, forward strand.
CTGGCTAGACATACTGACCTAGCTTTATTGACCCCTATTTAGTGAGCTACCTTCTAACTTACTGCTCCGTGGGTGGACAGATAACTGTTTAACCATGTCTACCGCGCTGTCACTTATTACTGTGGTAGCACTCTCCCCACCCCAAACTTGCAGCCAATTTTTGTATCTTGCTTATGACCCTGCGTAGCTCTGAGTAGCAGCTGCTCTCACGATCAGTTGACCTGGTAAGATGAGCCGCTCTTGAACTGCAGTGGGCGTCTGCCCTGGTCGTTTGCCTTACAGTGCGATGAGATGAGAGTCCCTTAAATAGATGGAAAGGCAGAGCTATAAAAAGGGATTTTTGTGTGCCGCTGCTCTGTGTGTGGAATTGGTAATCAGTATTCGGATCTGTGTTACAGGGATACAATCCCTGAAGGTGGCTCGGGAATTCACCACAATTTGTGGGAAAGGAGATAAACCTGATTCTGCTCAAGTGGAAATAACTTAATTGACAGCGCTGGCGCTAAGTTCACCTTCCGCGACTCCCGATCACGGCATCCTCAAGATGAGGTACTACCCTTCCCACAGGACTTCACGTAGCCTAAGGTCGGCGCGGACGGTGCGCTTTCCAAACGACGTGCTTTTTTTGGATCATATCCGACAGGGTGATCTGGAGCAAGTTGGGAGATTTATACGAGCTCGAAAGGTGACGTTGGATACAATCTACTTAACAGGTGAGGGTATCACTTATCATTAGGACTAGAGAAATATATCAAATTTAAAGCAAATACGAGATTTGGAGCAAGTAAGAAAGTAGTGTGTCCATAAGTAAAAATAGCCAGATATGTTATGCACAATGGCTCCCAGCCTCCTCGGACTTGTCCAGTCTTGGGCATATTTGCCAGGGCCTCTCCACCAATGACGGTTGTTTATTTGCGGTTGTTGAGTTGCACGGTTACCCGAAAACTTTCACACTGAAACCTATTAAAAGTCCAGTTGTCTTCTTCAGGTTTTCTAAATGTAATCTTGGCACTGTAGATAAATGTGTTCTATGCAAGTCTGACTATGCAAAGCTCTGAATTTGTATTATAGATGGGTTTACATTATTTTTGATATGTTTTATTTACTGGTGCGACTTTATACCTCCAGAATTGTGGTACTCATTAATATAGCTTCCTGCCTGCACCCCCTCCCAATTCCATAGTTGCCAACATTTATGTTTTTTAAACAGGGATAATTAGGGTGTGTCTTATCTGGTGGGTGTGTCTTATGGGGTGTGGTTTAACTGGTGGGCATGGTTTTCTTCCTAGAATTTCCGCATACAAACAAACAAAAATTAGTTTGGCTGACAACTACTGTGATGGCCAGTATCTCTCTCTGGTTTTCTGGTTGTATACAGGCAGATGATGTCTTACTTTATCACTAGGGCTAGGCGATATGTGCTGACCACTACTGGTAACATAAAAAACAGTGTAAATAGTGCCACACTCAGTGCCCTTTGTAGATGGTGCTCCATACTGCGACACACGGCTTCCTGTAGATAGTGCCACACAGCCCCTTTTTCGATAGTGCCATATGTCCTGTAGATTGGGCCACACACAGCCCCCTGTAGATTGGGCTACACCCCACTTGTAGATAGTGCCACACACTCCCCCCTTTATAGATAGTGCCACACTGCCCCCCTGTAGATAGTGCCATGGTGCCCACCAAACAAAAAAAAACGTATACTCACCTAGCCACATTCCCGCAAAGAACGGAGCTCCAAAGTCTCCTCAGTCCTGCAGAGTATAAGGTGCCGAGACAGGATCCTTGCGTAGGACGGCGCAGTTCAGTGACGTAATCGCGCCAGATTGCACAGGGATCCTGTCCAGCGTTTTATAGGCTGCAGGCCTAGCATGGCCTGTAACCTAGTGAATGGCAGAGCAGGGAGCAGGCTCCCTTCTCTGCTACAGTATTCAATTGTATTGAATACTTCCTGAGGAGGCAGATACAATTGAATGCGGTAGCCGCCAGTTCAAGTTGCCGGAACACGGTCCGGGACAGTAAATTGCCAGGATTGCCTCTGTAAATTTGGGGAAGTCCCGGCAAATTCGGGACTGTTGGCAACTATGCCATTCATATAATTGTGGTATACAACATGCTATTAAAATATCGCTCATTCGCTTCCCCCCCCTCTGACTGCAATACATTTCAGGTTATAGACTGCTGTAAATGATAGTCTCCCCTTATAGTAAGGGCAGGAGTGGTTGCTGGTACTTAGAATACCGCTGCAGCAAACTAAATGTTCTGTTTCTTAAGGAGAAAATTGTGGGGTATTAGTTTATTAGGGGGGTATTAGTTTGCACTAAAAGTGGAGCTATGGTCTAAATGTTTTGTGCAGAGGTTCTTTTTGCAACTGTACCCCCCTCCCCAACATTAAAAAATAGCATTGTTATAGCAGGCTGGTGTGGGGGTGCAATGATCTATCATGCCAACTATGATACAATAATCCTGGGAGAAGCAGTCTCACTATACAAATGAATGTATATAAAATATAGAGTCTATGCTGTGTGAGGACATCATGTTTAGTACTACGTGAAGATATCAGAGTTAGGTGGCTGCACAAAGAATAGCTTTTGAATCACAACTCTAAGAGCTACATGTTATGTCTCTGCTTGTCGGCTGGCCTGAGCTTAAAGTGTAACTAAACTTTCAAAAAACTTCTGACATGTCATAGTGACATACATTAGTAGTGATAAACGTAGATTTATTTCTTTTTTCATTTGGCAGTATATACCAGAGGCTACATGTGCAACGTTTCGGTCGTGAGACTTTCGTCTGGCACTGAGCCGTACTGGGGACTGGTTTGGCGATTATGCTGGCGCTACGGTAATAGAATATGGCGGCTCACCACTCTCTACTGGCGGTGAGCCGCCATATTCTATTACCGTAGCGCCAGCATAATCGCCAAACCAGTCCCCAGTACGGCTCAATGCCCGACGAAGGTCTCACGACTGAAACGTTGCACATGTAGCCTCTGGTATATACTGCCAAATGAAAAAAAAAAATAAAAATCTACGTTTATCACTACTAATGTGTGCCGAATACAATTCTTTTGACCTATAACTGGGTTGGGACCCTATTTCGAGCACCTGAGGAAACTGGTGCTGTCTGAACAAAACCACACATGTCATAGTGACATGTCAGAAGTTTTGATTGGTGGGAGTGCGAGCACGGAGACCCCCACCGGTCGCTAAAACGAAGCGGGCAGAAGCGCTCGTGTTAGCGATGAGCCGTTTGGTTTCTGATCGTGTTTTTTCGGAAAGCCGAGCAGTTGGTGTACGGGCTCAATAGAAAGTCTATTAACCCATATACCAACTGCTCGGGTTTCCGAGAAAAGCCGATCAGAAACAAAGTGGGTCAGCGCTTACGCGATCGCTTCTGCTGCTTCGTTTTAGCCATCGGAAGTTTTCTGAAAGATTAGTCACCCTTTAAAATTTTTATCATAGTCCAAGTATAAAGTGATTTTCTGTGTTTATTTGTCTGCAGAAAAGTATGTCACACATCTAGGCTGCCCTTGCCTAATCATGTAAGAACTTTGTGTGCAATATAACCCAGAGTCTTTATGTTTTACACACGGAGCATTGGTGGATAATATAGAATATTGTAGAGTTATATATCCTATAATTTTATAAATAATAGAATTTGCAACTGAGACATGTTTTATATCCTCAGGCATGGGTGCTCTGCATGAGGCAGTCCTCTCTGGAAATCTAGAGTGTGTAAAGCTGCTAGTGAAATATGGTGCGGACATAGAACAGAGGGATGAAAATGACTGGACTCCATTACATATGGCGTGTAGTGATGCTCATCCGCACATTGCAAGGTAAGGGTATGTGCACACAAGAAGTGCCTTTTGCGTCTGAAAAGACAGACTGTTTTCAGGAGAAAACAGCTGCCTCGTTTCAGACGTAAAAGCTCCTCCTCGCATTATGCATTGCGTCTTTGAAGCTCGTAAACTTGAGCTGCTCTTCATTGACTTCAATGAAGAACGGCTCAAATTACGTTGCAAAGAAGTGTCCTGCACTTCTTTGCGAGGCAGTCAATTTACTCGTCGTCGTTTGACAGCTGTCAAATGACGACGCGTAAATGACAGGTTGTCTGCACAATACGTCGGCAAACCCATTCAAATGAATAGGCAGATGATTGCCGACGTATTGTAGCCCTATTTTCAGACGTAAAACGAGGCATAATACGCCTCATTTACGCCTGAAAATAGGTCGTGTGAACCCAGCCTAAGGCAGCATCATGGGACCCTTGAATGACACCATATTCTCCTTTAAAGGGAACCTGTCACCATCATTTCACCTATTGAACTCTCCTCACCCCTCGCTGGCCGCTGCTGTCAAAAGTTCATTGCCGTTATCCCCTCCCCTAAACTCCTGCTCAGACCGTAAATAACGGTCTGCAAACATTTCGCGCCTTTTATGGTAATAATCCATCAGTCTCGTCCGTTCCTCTTCTTATGCTGACCCACCGCCGAAAACTGGCCCGCTCTGACGAAATGACGCATGTGCCCGTCATGTATGGTCCGACAAACTTCCCTGCTTCGTCCGGGCGTCAAATCTAGTTACTGCGCATGCGCCACTATGGTGAAAATAGACTTTCCGCTGCGGCAATAACGCACCATTTCCTGCGTATTTGACTGCTGAAAATGGTGAGTATGTTGCTGCGTTTTTCACAATGCTTGGAGATGGAGACATCTCTGAAAGACGCAGCAATTCAGTCCTCTTTCCGCAGCAGGAATTGATATGCTGCGGAAAGGAAAATAAATGCACTGCAGGTTCATTTCTGCTCTGAATATTTATGCAGCGTGTGAATGAGATTTGTTAAATCTCACCCACTTTGCTGCTAGTGTATTCTGCTGCGTTTATTCCGTCTGCAATTCTGAACGGAAGAAATGGAGAAATTCCGCTACGTGTGGACGAGCCCTAAAATATACATGCTCAAAAAACTGCACCTTTATTCTGTAGAGCCAGGGAGAGCTGCTTCAGGAAATTTGATTGCACCGCAGCCGCTCTACCCTATTAGGCTCCATGCACAGGACCAAAGATTTTGTCCGTAATTACTTCTAATTTCATTATAAATGAAAGTAGCAGTTAAACCTTAAACAAAACTACTACCAAGCAAAATCTGCACTCCAAAATCCAAATGACAGTCCTTCCGAGCCGGGCAGTGTGCCCAAACAGCAGTTTATGACTACATATGGGGTATTACTGTACTAGGGAGAACCCTCAACTATTAATAGGGTGTGTGTCTCCAGTAGCACAAGCTGGGCACAACATAGTGGGCACTGAAATGGCATATCGGTGGAAAAATTGCAATATCCATTAAACACTTATTTCTAAAATCACCCGAGGGGTCAAAATGTGACTACACCTCTAGATGAATGCCTTAAGGGGTGTAGTTTAAAAGAATGGGGCAACTTCTCAGGGGTTTCCACTGTACAGGTTCCTTCGGGGCAATGCAACATACGTCTAAAAACCATTCCAGCAAAATCTGCGCTCCAAAAGCCAAATGGCGCTCCTTCCCATCTGGGCCCTGCGAAGCGTCCAAACAGCAGTTTACGACCACATTTGGGGTATTGTCATACTCGGGAAGAATTGTGTAACAGATGTTGTGGTGCTTTTTATCCTATAGTCCTTGCAAAAATTGAGATAAAACTACATATTTGTTGGACAAAATTACATTTCATTTTCATGGCCCACTTCTAATAAAATCTATGAAACGCCTGTCTTGTCAAAGTGCTTTCTACAATACTAGATACAGCCCTTGAGGGGTGTAGTTTTCAAAATGGGGGTGTTTCTTATGTTTTGGCAACTCAAGGCCTTTTCAAACATGAAATGGTGCCTGAAAAACAACCCAATAATAGGAGGCCCCAAAATCCACTAGATGCTCCTTTATTTCTGAGTCCTGTGTTTGAGTAAAGTAGCACACTAGGGCCACATGTGGTATATTTCTACAAACTGCAGAATCAGGGTAATACATATTGAGTTGTGTTTCACTGTTGCAGTGTAACTGAAAAGCATTAAAAAGTTTTTACCATATTAAATACACATCAAATTGGAAAAATGGGGCTCCGTCTTTAAAGAGGACCTGTCACTAGGTCATATAAGTTGGTTTACTGACATGAATTGCGCAATATTCCTTATTCCAGCGCTGTTTTTCTTTTAATCCTGGACCTCCTATTCCAGAGATATGGCCCACTGTTGTGTTGGCTTGCTCTATGCTAATTTGCTATAGTTAGCCAACAGGCCGTGAACTACTCAAGCTGTCTTGCAATGATTGGTTAGTATCAGTCAGGGAAGCTAGCTCCACCCCAAAAGTCGTACAGTATATAGGGAACTAACACAACAGTGGTCCATATCTCTAGAACAGGAGAGTCCAGGAAAAAAAAGAAAAACAGCGCTGGAATCGAGGAGGCAGCGCTATTCATATCAGTTAACAAGTTCAACTTATATGACCTAGTGACAGGTCCTTAAGGCCAAAACTGGTTGCGGTGGCAAAGGGTTCTCTGTTTTGGAAAATACTTACTAGTTAGACAGGTCCCTTGACAATAAGCTGATTACAAAAAGTCCCCCATGTAGAACCCTCATGGATCAGCTGTTATCTGTGGGGGAATCCTGGCAGTAACAGGATCAATTTCACTGCAGCGCCACCACAGGGGAAATTAAGCATTACACAGTGCCAATTGAAATAAGTGGATTGTCTGAGCAACGCAGGACAGGACAGGTCCTCCAGAGCGAGAGACGCTCTTTGTAACCACTTCACTCTGGCCAAGAGATGAGGATCCTGTACAGAATCCTCTAATAGGGTATAGGGAAATGTGGTTTCTAATCCAGGCAATCACTTTAATTTCTTATATATGAAGGAGGTGACCTGTTACTTGCCGTTCTACATTTCACTAGAAGGAGCTTTGAAGAGACGTCCGGCATTGCATGTCTCCCTAGACTGTCTGCCCACTCACTAGACTGCATTTCCACCCCTTAGTTTAAAACTCCTGGAGGTCGACGTGACTCTTATAATTATTGGAGGTACACCTCACGTATATTTTTTGTATAAATAAGAGTAACAAATGCTCTTGAAGAGGACCTGTCCGCTCTTTTTCCTCTGTGGGAAAAAAAACAGCGGCGTGTACCAGTCCTCTCAACAATGGGGTCGTCACTTGTCAATTTTATAATTTTCCCTATAGAGGTAATAGGATACCCAAAATTTTGCCTTTAGGAATTACTTACTTTGCATGTGCAGCTTTTTAGCCAATCACATGGTAAGTAGATTTGCCTATTTGTCATATGATTGGTTGAAAATTTCATTGTGAAATAGGCGGTCGAGATACTTCGGTTGAAGGACTTGGGAATTTTTTTTTTTAACTGGTTGCCAACCTCCGGCTGTATATAAATGGCCGGCGGTTGAGGCCCTTAAAACCTGCGCCATAGTGCATATATGGTGCAGGTTTTAGCTGGCTGCCCCTCCCATTGGGCATCTAAATGTCAGGTGCCCGGCAGTCAGTGACTGCTGGGGATCCTGTAGAGAAGACAGAAGCAGCTTTCACTGCTTCTATCTTCTCTGATTGCTTGTACACAGCGCTCAATGAGAAATCACGTCGCTATCCCAACAAATAAAAAAGTTATAACCGTTTAACAAACACGTGCTAAAAATGGCTGAACACAGTCTGGTCCTGAAGGCTCAAAATAGCTCGGTCCTGAACCGGTTAAAAACACTGCAATCTGTAACGAATTAAATAATAATAATAATAATAATTATAATAATAATAAAAAACACAGCACATTTTATTTGATAATAGTTTCTTGAAAAGACCAAAGCCTGAGTAATCTCAAGATTTAAGTAATTTGAGACAAACTGGTTCCTAGGGTCATGTTGCCTAACAACTCTGTGATTGTTAGGCAGCATGTCCCTAGCAACCAGTTTGTCAGGCAATACCCAGCTGTTCAGAACAGAGCTAAATTTGCACTGTGTTGAAAGCAGATGGGGATGCAACTTGGCAAAAGTCAAGATACATTGTTTCCCATCTTAAATTTATGCAATGGGATAAATTACAACTCATATAATGCTGGAATGAAACCTTCATATACTGCATGAGGAAAGATCATGTGTTGGGCTTGTATCTGTCCTCTCTCACTCCGCCTCACATGATAGTCTTCTGCACAAGACCAGTCGTGGGTTCAAGAATAGGCTTTCCACTTCTTAAAAATGTCTGGTGGTATGTCCCCCCACCCTTCTCCTATTCCTTCTCCAAATCACATGTTAATGCAGAGTAGACATACCTATGGATATATAGCACCATCTAGTGGACACTTCACATATTATGACTTATTGTCAAACCCTTGGTTTCGAAGCATTAGTACGCCTCATGTAAACTTGTTTGACGATATATTTGGAGTAGATATTCACAGTAAAAGGGGGTTTTACACTGGGCAATTATCGTGCGGATGAGCGTTCATAGAAGCGATCAGCAGATGATAGCGATCAGCAGATGAACGAGCAAATGCTCAATCATCTGCTGGTTGTATCGTTTTAAAAAAGTTTAATATTATCGTTGTGGGCAGCACATCTCCCCGTGTAAACCGGGAGTCGCGCTGCCGACATGATAATAATGTATGGGGACGAGCGCTCGGAGTAATGAGCGCTCGTCCCCATACATATCTCCTTGTACCAGGAGCGGTCTCGTTCATCGGCACGCGCTGTACCGGTCAAAATCGGCCAGTGTAATAAAGGCTTAACTCTAGTCATTATTATAATTAAAACAAAGTAGGTCATAAAATTGTGGTCAGTGGGGGGGGGGGGGGGGGGGGTCAAACAGCAGCAGGGAGTGAGGGGCTGCTCAACTTCCCAACTTGAGATTAAAAAGAGGGGCAGGTATATGCAGCGAGATGTGTATGCCACATGATTTTTTGCAGTTGACCCATAACAAGGCTACCACAGTGCAACCCATAACATTCAGCCACTCTGACCCCACGCAGACTCTCACAGCACCCCTATAACAATGTCTCATTGACGCACAACAGACCGCCAGTGACTTCTAACACAGTCAGTAACACGTAATGTTCTCAAATTGTACATATCTCAAAAACCAATGCATCAACCAAGTTATTTAGCATGAATTGCTCTGCCTGGGGACTCCAGCACTTATAAAGTGGACATGTTCTGATTGGGAACTCCAGTGATAGAAAACCCCTGAAGTCACTGACCATATATGGACAGTGACATCAGGAGCAGGGCTGGAGTCCCCGGGCAGAGCATCAGCTGATTCTCTGCTCTCACCGAGCAGAGAATCAGCTGATGCTCTGCCCGGGGACTCCAGCCCTGCTCCTGACGTCACTGTCCATATATGGTCAGTGACTCCTGTGCTGCTGCCAACGTCATTGTCCATATATGGACAGTGACGTGGGCAGAAGTGCTGGAGTCCCCACCCCGGGCAGAGCATCAGCTGATTCTCTGCTCAGGGACTCCAGTGATAGGAAACCCCTGATTTGACCAAATATGGACGTCGGGAGCAGTGCTGGCATCCCGAGCAAAGCGCTAGCTGATGCTCTGCTTGGGAATCAAGCAATAGGCAATGTGACAGCCCCTTGCGGTCATGTCCACGAACAGCACATGAAGCAATCCCTCAGTCACATGGGGCCATGTCGGAGCGTCATCATTATTAGAAAAGCTCCAGCACTTCCGGTAACAATTCACAAGGTTTGAACTGCACCATTTAGTACAGAATTTTAAATTAAAGTACATTAGTAAGTTACTTCGTTTCACATAAATATAATATTGGAATGCAATTTTTGTTCCCCTGATAACCCCTTTAAGGCCCACTATTGTGTTACAACCTGGGCCCACCAGAGAATCCTCCAGTTTGACCCTGGATGAATGAAAGATCACATACCATGGATATGCCATAAATGTCTGAGATGGGAATAACCTAATAATGTAGAAGTGATAAGAGGAGAAAGTCATGGTTTAAGTCCTGCCAAGCTTCATTGCCCTTGATCTGCCCTCAGTTCAGTGGTAAATCTGCATTGAGCTGAGTAACTTGAGATTCTAGGGATGGGTCTGAAAACCCCATTAACAAACTGTGGTTGTAAGGCTGGATTCACACGGGCGTTGCGCATCTCGGACGTGAAAAACTTCAATTTTCCACGTCCGAGGTGCATCCATGCTCTGCGCTGCGGGACGCGATATCACGCATCCCCCATGGACTAGAGTCTATGGAGGGATGCGTGAAAAAATAGGACATGTCCTATTTTCTCACGGACCCCTCACACGGTCTGTTGAAACAACGGCTGTGTGAACGGCCACATTGAATTATATAGGTCCGTGTGACGGCCGTTGTTTCAACAACCATCACACGGATGTATAACACGTTCGTGTGAATTAGGCCTAAGGCAGTGTATCCCTTGTGACCAGACTGTCAGACATGAGCCAGCTGATCAGCTTAGTTGGATTGGCACTGTGTTGGCAGCAGAGAAGGAGACAAGCAACTTGGCAGCCATTGTGCAAAAGTCATTTAAAGGGTAATTAAAGTTTAAAAAAACAACTTCTGACATGTCATAGTGACATGTCATAAGTTTTGATCGGTGAGGGTCCAAGCACTGAGACCCCCACTGATCGCTAAAACGAAGCGGCAGAAGCGCTCGGGTTCCTGATCGGCTTTTCTTGGAAAGCAGAGCAATTGGTGTACTGGCTTAATAGACAGTCTATGAGCCCGTAAACCAACTGCTCGGTTTTCCGAGAAAAGCTGATCAGAAATGAAGCGGCTCAGCGATCACCCGATTCTGCCGCTTAGCTTTAGCACTGAGACCCCCACCGATCAAAACGTATGACATGTCACTATGACATGTCAGAAGTTTGTTGAAAGTTTAGTTAGACTGAAGTATCCGAACAAGTGCACATGTATAAGGTAAGCATTGGGAGCTTTTCACAGCGTATGCGTTGAACGTAAGGAAAAATGTGATGTGAATGGCCATCATAAAAAAAAAGAGATAACTGTATATACATTCATAAGACACATAACCCCACCAAAATCCTTCTGTTTCCACCCAGGTACCTTCTTTCTCTTGGAGCAGAAAAAGATGTTGTGAACAGCGAAGGAGAGAAGCCATGTGAACTGATAGACTCGGACTGCGAGGAGCTAGTTCAGCTCTTCTCGACAAAGGAGGGCGACTGACGTGAACTGTATGCCAGCCCCTGCAGGGTGGGCCTTTTTAACCTTTGCTGACCCATTAAAGGGTGAGAGCTACAACGCAGACTGCAGAGATTTCTTCCTGAGCTCTCACCATCTCAACCTAGCTGATGCCTGAGGAGTTTCTATAATGTCCAGCTACAGACACACAAATACTGGAAAGGACAGGATGATGAAAGAGCAACGCTAATCTTTACTGCTAAATGGATAGCCTGTATGGATTCCCTGTAAAAGCCGGGTGACTATCTGTGGACTTTTCACTGGTACGGAAGAGGACCTTCCTGGAGATGCTAGAAAATGGGCCACCACTTTGTACAAGGCTGTGTATGTTTTTGCACCGTGTACTAAATAGTCTTGGAATGTACATACATTTATACAGTATATATAACTGTGTGTTTAACTAGTCTGTGACTTCAGATTAAAGGAACAGGCTTAGAAGTCATAGTAATATTTATTAAACACAATGTCAAGTGCAGAGAAGATCTAGATCCTTACAGATTCTGAATTCCCACATGGGGTTTACAAATTGGTTGGTGCCCACAGTGGAAATGGCAAAATGTTCCCCCTTATAATCACTATGCCAACTTTCTACATGTAATAATCACACATATCTACATAGTGTGATTTAGGGGGTTAATCATCGTGTTCCTGATCATACTTGATGGTCTAGAGTGGTTTAGAAGTTAATATCGATTATCTCCAGTCAGCATCGGACTGGGGTTCCTTGGGCCCACCAGAGGAGATGATTCTGAGGACCCACCCTCCATCTATAGAGAACATGTACACGTCCACTTTAATTTCATCACGGTCCTTGTTGTTATCATTGTACACACGGGATATATCATGAATAAGGTCTAATAAATAATTTGTGATTCATCCCATAAGAAATAGTCCCTCGTGGCAAGTGATTGGCTCCACATGGGGTTGTCTTCTGCTGGATCTTTAGGGCCATTATTGTGTTAGAGCCTGGGCCCACCGGAGGATCCTCTGGTGGGCCAGTCCGACCCCGTCTCCAGTGGTGCAGAAGTTTAGGTAGTATTGGTGGTGCTACAGGGTGGTTGTGGATTATCACCGAATATTCCTGGTGGTGTAGAGTGATTAGGGGTTAACAACGAATATTTCTGCTGCACTGGGGTGGCTTATAGGTTAACACTTATTATAGGTTAACACTTAATATTCCTGGTGGTTTAGGGTGGTATAATCCAGTGTGGCCTATGGTAGCAAAGAGATGGCTAAAGTGTACATACAATATAATTTTATTTAATTTAAATCGATTCAAAATTCTATAATGATAAAAGATATAAAAGTATCTTCAGAATGGTTGGAGCTCTGTTTTTCTGACACAGATCCTCTGCTACCTGTTACAAAGCCATAGTTCAATGATATGATAAAATTCTGTCTGCCGGCAGCCGCCACCATGGTGAGCTCCGCGCATACATCTTCATACAGCTTCCACTGTACGCAATACTAGCTGCAGACGACCGCGTTCACACATCGCGTAAATATTCCGCAGGTCTACAAATCTGCACCAAAATCAGCGACGAAATCTGTTGTGTTACATAGCCAGCGGATTTCACTCTTTGCATAGCAATATATGAAATCCGCAGTATAATCTGTGTCATTTCCACAACAGGGGCATGATGTAGGTTTGAAAATCCGCTACAGATTTTTAAGGCTGTGAGTGAACGGAATTTGTTAAAAAGCCAACAACTTACATTGTGCTGTACTCAGTTGCGGAATTTCGGCGCGGATTTCAAAAACCAAACTTCTGCAACATATATGTGATGTGTGAACATAGCCGAAATCTGTAAGCAAGGAGCTCCCCCTAGTCATGGCTGCAGGTAGTAAGAATGTTATCTATGCTCTACAGGTACTTGTTAATAAATCGCTTGTCAGTATTTCTAAATGGAGTTCTATTAGCCATTTTTCAGGCGACCGTGTTCGGTCCGTGATATATGGACTGTGTGTTGGCCGTTTTTTCTGGACCAACCACAGTTCAGGGAGCCAAGCATCATAGTTATCTATGATGCTAGGAGTCCCTGCCTCCCCGCAGGACTACTGTCCTGTACTGTTATCATGTTTTCAGTACGGGATAGATAACTATGATGATTGGCTCCCTGATCTGTGATCGGTCCTGGAAATATGGCCGACACACAATCCATATATCACGGACCGAACAAGGCCTAACCCTAGGAAGTAGACCACCCCCATGCTAGGAGAACTTTATATTTACCACTTGCCACAAAGCAAGTCTGGAATAGTCTAAAATTGGGAGATCGCACAAACGGCATGTAGAGATATTTTTTATAAATGGTTATATTTATACATAAATGCTGATTGTATCCATGTATACATCTTTAAGTGGAAGCGTTCTTAGGACACAGCACTGTATCAATGCCCAGCAGACACTGATGTAGCTCAATGTCAATGTGAAGCTGAACTAGCTCAGTAATTGCAGGAGTCTCAGTCCAGCCTCAAATGGTGTGTGAGGATTGTACATCCCCACGGTATGCCGGAGTTCTTCCTATGTCCGTGTGCTTATTTTGTAAAGTGCATATATCATTTTTATTTGAATAAATCTGCTTTTGTGTGCACCCTGCTGAATTCTGAACAGCCTGCATTGTGGGATATATATGCCCTAAGCTAGTCATGTTGCTTACATCTTCTTAGATTGTGTAGGAAACGGCTTGCGGCGAGGGACAGAATTTGCACCCAAATAGGTGTATGTAATGCGCACCCGCCTCCACCTCTCCCCGCACCACCAAACCTGTGCCCTCTGTGCTGTGCTAAAGACTTAGGCTGGGTTCACACGAGCATGTTCGGTCCGTAATGGACGGAACGTATTTCGGCCGCAAGTCCCGGACCGAACACAGTGCAGGGAGCCGGGCTCCTAGCATCATAGTTATGTACGACGCTAGGAGTCCCTGCCTCTCTGCCGGACAACTGTCCCGTAGTGAAAACATGATTACAGTACGGGACAGTAGTTCCATGGAGAGGCAGGGACTCCTAGCGTCGAACATAACTATGATGCTAGGAGCCCGGCTCCCTGCAGTGTGCTCAGTCCGGGACTTCCGGACGTAACATGCTCGTGTGAATCCAGCCTTACGACTATTGTCCTCCTATATCAAAACCTCCAAGACTTCTCCCATGCTGCCCCTGAACTCTGGCATGTTCTCCCTAACATTCATGAAAGCGGATATTTCTTGTGGTTATTGTACTTCTTACACAACGCTGGGATAAGACCGGTCCTTCATTTTTATACCTTTTCTGTTGCAAATTTACAAAACACAACTACTTTTTTTTAACCTCATCCTCCTCCCCTCCCCTATGCCATACTCCTCTCCTCAGTCCTCTTTACACCTTTCCTTGAACAGATCAAAGATGGGTGACTGGGACAATTATTTTTATTAATGACTCCCTGGTGCTTACATGTGACTAATGTCAATCTGGGTCATGACTTTCATTCTGAGGTGACACATCATGTGACTACGGTGTACAGCAATTAGCCGTAACCCTATCACGGCATTCACCGTGCGGTAAAAACGGCATCTTAACTTCATTCTGCCGGTCAATACGATTATGGCGATACCAAAATATATGTCGTTTTTTTTTAAGTTTTACTACTTTTACAAGGAAAAAAATGATTTTATTTTTTGTGGGAGATGAAGGGACCACGAAACAGCAATTCTGACGGTTTTAATTTTTTATTATTTTTTTCCGCCGTTCACCTTGCGGACTAAATAATGATATATTGTAATAGTTCAGACTTTTACGGACGCGTCGATACCAGTTATGTTCGTTTTTTCTTTTTTTTACATTGTGCTTGAGGGGAAATTGGAAAAGTTTTATTTTTTTCTTTTAATTGTTTTTTATTTATCAAAAAAACTTTTACTGTTTTTTACTTGTCCCCCTAGGGGACTTTAACCAGCGATCGCTAGTTAGATCGCTTGCACGATATACTGCAATACTAATGTGTTGCAGAAAAATAGAAAAAGATGATTGCAAAGGTTCGCACAACGCTTTTCCACTGCGTTAGTTGATTCCACGTCTTAGGTATTACAGGTGCTCGAAAATACTCCAAAAAGAACCCTGAGTCGACAGCAGGTATACAAGGCAATGGAAGAGGACAAAAAATTGTTGTATCCAGCACTCTGGTAAAAAAAAAAATTGGCTTTATTTGGTCATTTTAAAATAGAACAATTAAAATGAAAATCCCGGGACCACGGTTACGCGTTTTGAACCTCTGGGGTTCTTAATCATAGCTTAGAGGTTCGAAACGCATAAGCGTGGTCCCGGGATTTTCATTTTAATTGTTCTGTTTTAAAATGACCTTACAATGATTTTACAAACATTTTTTAAGCCAAAACCAGAATTGGTTCCAGGAGAGAAGACATCCTTTATACATTTCTTGTTTAGGTTCCATTAATGGCCGCCAATACGCCTTTTCACAGCGCTATGTCATAAGCCTGGCACGGATGTCCCGTGACGGCAAGAACGGGTGCGTGTAACATCCGATCCTGGACATTTAACCCCTCAGATACTGCGGTCAATAGCGACCACGGTATCTAAGTAGTGTCTACCTATCGGCACCCCCACAACACGATCGCAAAGTGCCGATGGTCATGGCACCCGGTGACTTTGTGGAAAATCTGCAGCGCATTACAGCGACAGCAAAGTGGATGAGCCCTGGTGACGGTCACATTGCCTGCAGCGTCATCACTGGTGGTCAGCAGCACGGAGACCAGAGGTCGTTATAGCAACGCAAGTGAAAGTAAGTGGTCTTTTGGATATAATCACCCACGGGTCCTCAGTTGGATACGAACCCGATTATAGCGGCATTAAAAAAAATACAACTCATCCTGCAAAAAAGAAGTCCACGAAAAAATAAAATGGTTAAGGCTTTTGAAATGCAACGATTAAAAAAAACGAATGGTCATTAATGAAAAATCTGCACTGTGTGAACAAGGCCTAAATGCCTATCGGTTAGCGAAAGAGAGCGACTCCATTTACGGAAAGTGGTAAAACATGTGCACAGCTCGCATAGAACAGGTTCTGAGGGAAAGACGTAAATATATATTCTAATATGTTGCACTATGGATATAATTTCCAAAGGGTAGAGTCATAAACAAATGGGCACTGCCATGAACCAGACATGGCCTTGTGAGAAGCACTGGCACCTATCATAGAATCAGCATAACTGGAGTCTATCGCGCAGGCGCACGTACCAACAGACGTCACTCCTCCTCTCGGGGAAGCGCGCTCCACCTCTTGGCACTTCCGTTCAGGGGCGCGCATGCCGTGACGTCACTTCCGCTCCGGGCCTGCCAGCTGGGAACCGGAGAAACAACAACAATAACAGTGGTGGTAAGACGCCGGAAGTAGCGGTTATAAGCCGGAAGTAGTGGTTATAAACCGGAAAGTGGGGTTTCATCGTGCTACGGGGGTTTTCTTGAGCTGGTCGGTATAGCGTGAAAACCCCGGGGGTAGCGGCTGTAGCTCCGCTATGTGCGTTTAGCCGGGTCCGGTGTGTTGCAACTACAAGTCTCAGCAGGTTCGACATATCTGAGACTGTTCGGTCCCGCTGCTATAAGCGGCTCTTGAGTTCATGGCCGCTATGTCCGTCCGTGGCCCATCTGATCCCATTCATACCCCGTGCCCGCTCTTCAGACAGCTGCCCGTCATGGTGCCCGGAGACGTCATATTTTTGTTAATGAACCAGTTAATTTCATGGTCGTTATAAAATATAATATTCCTACTGTCTGCAGTACTAAAATAATAAGTTCTGGAAATCTACTCTGTCAGGCACAATCTTTGCCATTTTCAAGCTCACTGCTTGCAGTCAGTGAACGCAAGCATTCTTGTTCACATATAGAGGCCCATTTCACTCTGAGTATACCTCCGTTGTATGCCTTTAATGTGTGGCATACGTCGCCTGCAGGCTTCCAATGTAAGGAAAATAATAAAAATGTACACCGAGTGGTATACATTTTTTTTTTAATGGACAGGTCCATATGGAATAGCGTAGTCCGCTACATACCTCCCAACTTTGACATATTGTAAGCAATGTCACCGAAGTGGCACATGAAGTGCGGCGTGGCAATTTTTTCTCCCGTTAAGCCACGCCACTGGCCATTTCATGCAGATACACACCCAGTTCAGACCACACAGTATAATGCCCCCATATCCAGTATAATGCCCCTATAGTGGCTAATGAAAATAATAAAATACTCACCTAACCCTGTTTCCATGACGATTGGAGGAGATCCCTCTTTAGGCCTCCTCTAGTCTATGCTCTGTGTAGCTCGGCACAGACAGGCATGATGATGTCACTGCATCGCGCCTTTCTGCGCCAAGCCACTCACAGCTAGCATTACGTAGTAAATGGTGGAGCAGGCAGCTGACGGCTACCTGCTCCACCATTGGATTTAACTGTAACTGCGTCCTAAGGACGCAGATGCAGTTTAAACCGAGAATAATATGATATATATCGTAACAAACAGCAGCCAGCTGTGTGCAGGCCTAGGTCAGAGTGGGTTTTTAGCCTCTGAATCTAAACAATGACTCTTACAAAGCAAGCAGAGATCTTTTAAAATGGCGAGGAATTGACAGACTGAGTATATTACAAAATGACAGAACTTTTTTTTATTAGGCAATAATAACATTATATACATACGACTGAGCAATCCAATTAAAAAGGGGTTTTCGGATTTTAATATAATGACGAGGCTGCAAATCCCTAAAAAGAACTAACAGTAATGCACTTACCTTTAAATGATGAGTTCTCCCTGCGCCGTGGTTCCTTTCTGCGCCTTGTATACATCTGCGTGGTGACGTGTTGTACACACAGGTGACCAAGCCAATCACTGGCGCTGTCTCAGCCATGCCTGGTCTTATAATGGTCACAAGCCTAGAACAGACGACAGTCACATACAGTACACAGCGGATCCTGGTCCTGGAAATAATCTTCAAGAGGATCTGTGTGGACTGACCCTTATACAGCATAGTAATGTTAATTCTCCCATAGTGGTGGGTATGCTGGCCTGACCGCTGTGCCATGTACATGTCCGTGCCATGTGGATCTGACTGCTCTTTTCTTCTTCTCCTCAGAATCTCAAGCCTTCTGACCATAAAGTGCACATCGCTTTCCAGCAAAAACCCTGACTGCTCAGCAATGACCAGGTGAGCACGTGTTCACGATAATACAAAAAAATAAAAATGCTATATAGTCACTGAGATGAACATGTATGTGGAATTCTCCTTCACAGGGATTTTATGGCATAAGGAAAAAAAGGTATGCTATTTTTGCAGAAACAGCACCACACTTGTCCATAGGCGATATCTGGTATTGCAACCCAGCCCCATTCACTTGCATACTACAATACCAGACACAGCCCATGGACAAGAGCGGCCGTGTTCTTGGAAAATAACCTACCTTTATTTCCTTATGCAATAAAATCCACCTACATGTTAATCTCAGTGACTATATAGCAGTTAGGTCCTGTTGACGAATGCTTCTCTTTTATTAGCTCCCCAGTGTCTCGTGTAGTGTATAACCCGAAGCGGACCACCAGCAGCACGCGCTCTCCCAGCAGCAGCGAGATATTTACCCCGGCTCATGAGGAGAACGTGCGCTTTATTTACGAAGGTAAGAAAAGTCATTCCACTGGAAAGTTCTCTGGTGTGTCCGGCGATCCTGGCGATTTTCTTAAGTGTTTGGTCGCAGCCTGACTATTCCCCACCTTCTGCCATCGGGAGACGAGGATTGCGAAAGTTGGATTTCAGCATGGTCAATACATTGCTCCTGTTAGGCCCTGATCTACATTCAGCGTGTACTCCAGGAAGGCTCTCAACGTACAGAATAAACATTTCCATAGGGTGACATTAGCCCGTTGGAGGCCAAAAGAGTATCATTTTGGCCTCTGTCTGGCCGGTATACAGTAGTATACCTAAAATAAAAAAAATTGAATAGCGCAGTAGGCGGTATTTAGCAAAAAAAAAGCAACACATGTCACCACAATTGGCTGTATCTGTCAATATTCTTCTATTTACCAATTTTTTATGGAACTAAGTATTTTATCTCCCCTTCTTCTACCTGCCAGAGTTTAAGTGGGTTTCCCATCTTGGGCATTTATGGGATATTCACAGGATATGCCATAAAAGTCCGGGACCTGCATCTATCTCTAGAACGGGGCCCCCTGTCCCCCAATCTACCTTGTCTCGCTCCTGCTGCTCTCCGGCCACTGTCCGACGATGTGGTTGGGACTTCGGAAATAGCCGAGCTCTTACTGTTTCCGTAACTCCCATAGAAGTGAATGGGAGTTATGGAAATGGTGTAGATCAACGTTCTATGCTGTTTCCATTACCTCCATTCACTTCTATGGGAGTTACAGAAACAGTTTCAATCCGGCTATTTCCGAACTCCCGACCACCTCGTCAGACAGAGCAGCGGTAGCGAGACAAGGTAGGTCAGGGGGCCCCGTTCTAGAGATAGGTACATCTATCGGAAATTTATGGCATAACCCTGTGGATATGCCATAAATAGCCAAGATAGAAATAGACCTTTAAAGCAACACAATAGGCACAACTGATATCCTGTGTTATGCTAAATGCATGGCCTGAGGCAGAGGGTTTTCTCTGGTGTTACTGGGTCGTGCTCTGACACCACAGGCCCTGCACACGGCACAACACAGGGTATATCTACTATTTCTAGAGTTTGCAGGAGCCCCTGTAGGCAGTTTTTCTTTTTATTATTTTTTTCCTCATTAATTTCCAGGTTTAGTGCTCGTTTACGGGCTTTGTTTTGCAGTTTTTGGTCTCTAAACATTGTCTTCGGCATGCTTTTTATTCCTAGCGTGGCAGTGTGTGGAGCGGGACTTAAGGAATCAGGTATCTGGTGTGGACCGTGGACTTGTGGAAGAATATGTGGAGAAACAGCCGAGCAACAACCTGAAATGTGAGTATTGTCAGTATAAAATGAAGAAAACATGTAGTAAGGTTCATGTAATCTAGTATCAGAAGGACTCTGCGGCAGTTTACTGATGTGTCACTTCTATGTGTCAACGTATCCGTACAATTGGAAATTCACTGAAGTGATAATGAGTAAAATGTATAACTTTTATTTCATAACTCTCTAAAAACAGGGGTACAATCACCACTGTGAAGAGCCCAACCGTGTATTTAAAAACATATTAAACAAATACTCCAAGTCCTAATTCGTTTGCGAACCCTTTATGACTGGGTATATAACAGAGATATCAAATATGGAATCGGCGTTTAAACATTGGTGTAGCAGTGGTTTAGACCCTCGTACACACAGGAGCCTGCGTTAACCGCACCTGAATCTCCCAATGTACAGATGCACAACAATGCCACTGCCCCCTACGCAAAATTCCCTCACTTCACCCGAACCTACGCGTTTCTATACTTATCATCAGGGGTCTGTAGCTTGGTCAGTCTGGCCAGGATGCCAGTGATATTTTCTTCAGCAGCAGATATTCTACTGCACAACCCGGAAGCATGCACGCATAGATGTCAGCGGCATGCTTCACTACGGGATTCAGAGTCACTATGAACTGGATACTCCTCCCCCTGGCCTCGGCGGCATACTTCGAACCAGCCAATCACACCAGCCCACCACATCCGTGACGCTCAACCATGTGACTCCCGGCCGTCAGCTGACATACCCGGAAGCCACAGTGTAAACACCACAGAGCGTGCAGACTGAATGAGAGGCTGTACAAGTATCTGCTTGCCGCACTGAGCCTCCTACTATTCAAGGATAGAGTATAACAATGTTGGGTTGGATACATATTGCGGATCAGCTCAGGACCGCAATTGGACTACCACGATAGGAGCACCTACCCTGGAAATATATACTGTATGAATGGAAAGACGATGTTAATGTCAACCACACTTAGGACATTTGAACCACTCCTGGACTAAATTGCCAAGCCTGTTACTTTTAAATGGTATACTGCAAGTAACTGTGCTTGGATTAGGATTAAATTGCCATACCCCCACCCAGGGGACCGACAAAACCCTGTAACTTGGTCTAAGTTGTACTTTAAATAAAACAGGTATAATTTGTTTGCTCGTTTAAACCTTCAGGATGTACGCAAGCCAGTCTGTAGATCCATTGGGCCTCTTTGCGCAAAATGAGGTTATCCCAATCCCCTCCCCGTTTAGGAGGACGTACCAATTCAATTGCCTGAAATTTCAAACAGTCTGCCCGGCCTTGATGTTTTCCATGTACATGTTTTGATATGGAAGTGTCTCTTGAATTTGTAACATCTCCAACATGTTCCCTAATCCGGCGCCGAAACTGCCGTATCGTTTTGCCCACATAGTTCAGTGGGCACGGACATGTAATTAAATAGACTACCCCAGCCGTTTTGCAGTTCACAAAATCTCGGATGTCATACTCAACCTTGGTGGTAACACTTTTGAATTTTTTCCCACTTTGGATAAAATCACAGGCTCTACAACTACCACATCTGTGTGTACCCGGTATCTGCCTATCCAACCAAGTACCCGTATGGATTTAACTCAGAAGTAGTAAGCAATTTTATTGAACCTAGACTATCCCTAGCTGCTTATTTAAAGGGATTTTCTCATAACAGACAAACCCATTTAATATAAGACTGCACCGTGATCAGCGGATTGCCGCAGGTCCGGCTCCTGCAGGGTCAGATTGGATTAACTTGAGCTCAGCAGGACGTAAGACTGAGGGTCCCTATCCAGCTATACAGAACAGGTGTTTGTCCCCTTTAATTGCATTGTAAACTATGCTGAACCTCATAGGTCCTGTCGTGACTGGGGCCCATTACCCTGTTAGAGCTTGGGCCCATCGGTGAATCCTTCTGCCCTCTGGTGGGCCAGTCGGACCTTAAGGAGCTGATTTTGCTGGAGGAAGTTGCCATGGAGTGGACAGTTTCCCTACAGTGTCCTCTACTGAGGATATGTGGCATTACATGAGGCCATGTAAGACATGGTCTGTGAGAGCCATTGTAAATGTACAGAGGTTGAACCAGAAGGGCGGTAACTCCTAATTTCTTCAAGATTAAGGCCTCATGCACACGACTGTAGCCATGTGCACGGCCACGATTTCCGGGTCGGCCGGCCACGGAGTGACAGCCGCGAGCCGCCCACAAATTGCGGGCTGTGCACATGGCCGCGTCTATTATTTCCGATGAGTCTGGACCGCAAAACACGGCCGTAATAAGACATGTCCGTTCTTTCTGCGGTCCGGGCTCCTTGGCAATGCACGGACAGTGGAAACCACGGTCATGTGCATGGCCCCATAGGAATGAATGGGGCCGCAATTCTCCCGTGGATTTTCGGGGGAATTGCGGCCGCAAAAGCACGTTCGTGTGCATGGGGCCTCACACTAACTGGAAAAGTAGCTCACTAGATTGTTCTGCGTGAATTTGCGTTGACACATTATACGGCATCCACTGTCTCAATAAACAACTATGATCTACTGTTATTTTTATTTTCATACAATGAAGCGCTCCAAATCTAGAACACACCTCTGAACAGTTATTAAACTGCTCCCCATAGGCAACAATGGAGACAGTGGAAACTGTCCCAGGGCTTGCAGGGAGGCAGCAGTTGAGCTGTAGTAAAGCACGTCTGGACATCTCATTCAGGAAATGCTTACCTATTGTATGTATAACTAAACTAATAACACACAGATGTACTCTTATTGTCTTTTATTGAGCACATGGAGTAAACATCCACAGTGCAGGGAGAAAAAGTAAGTGAACCCTTAAATGTAATAACCGGTAGATCCTCTTTCGGTGTAAGTGATTACTTCCACCGAAAGTTTCCTGTAGCTGGAAATAAGATTAGCACATCGTTGAGGAGGAATTTTGACCATTCCTCTCTACAAATGTTTCAGTTCATCAATATTCCTGGTATGCGATGTGTGCACAGCCCGCCACTGCATCTCGATAGGGTTACGGTCGCGACTCTCATTTGGCCATTCCAAAACATACATCTTCTTTTCCAACCATTCTTTAGTTGATTTACTTGTGTGCTTTTGGTCATTGTCTTCTCTTCAGCTTGACATCATGGACTGCTGCCCTTATATTCTCCTAGAAAATATATTGATCCACCTTTTTAATTCATTGTTCCCTCAATGATCGCAAGGCATACAGGTCCTGAAGAAGCAAAGCCGCCCCAAACCATAATGCTCCCTCCACCATGCTTCATAGTTGGGATGAGATTTTAGTGTTGGTGTGCAGTGTTCCTTTTCCTCCAAACATAACTTTGTGCATTGTGCTAAAAAGTTCCACTTCGGTCTCATCTGTCCATAGAACATTTTTCCAGCGGCATTGTGGAACATCCAGGTGATCTCTGGAAAACTTGATCCGGCCCGTAATGTTTTTTTTTTGGACACCATGGTCTCCTTTTGGACACATGAACAGAGGTTTTTGCAGTTTGTAGAGTCTTCAGTAGGTTTTTTTGCTGTTAGTCTTTGGTACTTTCTCACCTCTAAGAGGATTACCTGTTGTACTCTTGGTGGGGTCCGACTTCTATTACTTCATCTTTTCTTCCCTGACAGTCACACAGAGATGCTTTGCTCCTAGGACCTATAACCCAGTCTTGTATAAACTTTTGTCATCTTTGCAAACTTAAAGGGGAACTAAACGTTCAACAAACTTCTGACATGTCATAGTGGTATGTCAGAAGTTCTGGTTGGTGGGGGTCCAAGCACTGAGACCCCCACCAATCTCTAAAACGAAGCGGCTGAGCGCTCACACGAGCGTTTCTGCCGCTTCGTTTTAGCGATTGATGGGGGTCTCAGTCCTCTCTATGACATGTCAGAAGTTTATTGAACAGTTAGTTACCCTTTAATGAATACTGATTTTCTAACCGTGTTTTGCCCTCTGTTTCCTCAGCTTTTAAGCCAGTTGATCTCAATGACTTGAAGAGAAGAAGCACACAAGATCCGAAAAAGTCGTAATTGCTGATTGTTCCTTCCGCTGACATACTTTGGACTCAACTTTCATTCTCTTCCATTGATGACATAACAGGACAACTTTGGGACTGTGCTGTGTGGACTTGGCAGAGTTGTCCTTCTCTAGCCCCCCCTTAAACCTCCAAGCCCTTTCCTATTCCCGTGTGTGTTCTCCCTTTTACCCACCCCAAGCATCTGATGCCCACATTCTGGTGGATCGTTGCAAACCCTTTTAATTGAGGAACTGATTTTGCGGGTGGTATGTATTAATGCAGTCTTGCATTGTGCTATACCCGGGTTACTGTTCACCCCTGCACCGAGATCTGCAACATCGTCAGGTTATTAAATGGCTTATAACAGTGTTCGGTGTTTGTCTGCAATATCATGCACTGTAAATGAAATGTAGCTGCCAGTGACGTACCAGTCACACCACATACCCATAATGGGTGCAGTGATACAAGTGTATTGACTTGATGGTCATTGTTCATCAGTCCTCCCCCGTTGTGTTCTTTTTTTAATTGTATGGTCAGTTTTTTGTGTTCTACCTGTCCAAGTGAAACCTGATAATCCGTAATGAAATGCACATCATACTTTGTGAAGGATAATAACTGGCCTTAGTTTATACTCCTAAATAAACGGATTGTCTGCTTTAGTCAACCCCTTTTTTTTTTCTGACTTATAAGGTTGTATTTACACCTGGCAGATTTATTGCAGAAATTTCTGCCACTGAAAAGCTGTTCCAGAAATGTAAATTTCTGCATCGTCTGCATGGATTTCTGCCAGCTTCATTCAGATGAAATTTCAGTTAAATGTCTGCAACAAATATGCCGCATGTGAATTAATGACTAATCACCGACGCTAGTTTAAAGGGGTTGTCCATGCACGGACAGCAGATGACCTGTCCAAGGGATAGGTCATCAGTATATGATCGGTGGGGGTCCAAAACCCGATCACGGGCGCTATGCAAAGTATGGAGCCATCTGCTTCCGGCTACGAATACTGCATACTCTGCATATCATCCGGAGGCAGCTGATCGGTGCGGGGTCTGGGTGTCGGACTCGCACCGATCATATACTAATGACCTATCCTGGGGATAGGTCATCAGTTGTCTGTACATGGACACCCCCTTTAAGCCATACAGTGGGTTTAAAGCTCCATTGATTTCAGTGGGGATCTAAATAAGGTAAAATTCCATGAATCCTGTACCCCTTAATGCAGAAATCTTTATAATCCAGCATTTCTTACCATCACATAACCATCAATTTCATAAGACCAGAGCAGAGAGAACCAGTTATCTCTTCTCATTAAAGAAACAAAGTGATAGATGTTGTTTTAGCATTTTATTCTGGACCGTCTTTCTCACGTCTCTTTCTCAAGGGGCAGATTACATTACGATGCACGGGAATGAGGTTTTACAAAGCACCAATCATATGCAGTGGAAAAAAAATAATCTGCACCAGTTTTGTAAGGGTAGACTCCGCATGCGCTGTATGTTGCAAATTTGGTCCGTATTTTTGCCACGGATTTCACCCTTTCTATAGGAAAACATTTTCACTATGTCTGAGTGTAGCATATGGCTCTGTTCACACTAGCATGGTTTATTATGAAGCCATGGCAGCTGTGACCGATATGTTTTTTGTTGGGATTTGGGTATTTTTGATGGCAAGAAAGCGCTTTAGACTAGGCTATCCTTGTAGTCAAAAGCAATAGAACCTCAAAAAAAAGGAACAAAGTCCTTAACGTCAATGTCACCCTTTTATCATTAGTTTTTTTTAGGTCCAAAATTTTGCGTTAATGGAAAAAAACAGCACCATAATCTGAGACCCATAACTTTTATTACTTTTGCGTCGATGGAGCTGTGTAAGGGCTTGTTTTCTGCGGGGCGAGCTGTCGTTTTAGTAATACCATTTTGGGGGTACAGGCGACTTTCTGAACACTTTTCATTCCGTTTTTTGGGGGAGTCAAGGTGACCAAAAAAAAAGCAATTCTGGCTTTTTTTTTTCTACGCCGTTCATCGTCTGGGATAAATAACATTATATTAGAATAATTCAGAGAGTGATGGATGCGGCGATACCAATTATATACATTTTTTATTGTTTACATTACTTCCAGGGAAAAGGGGGATTGTTTTAAATTTTAAATATTCTTTTTGTATGTTCCTAAATCGTTATTTATTTACATTACTTACATTGTTTTTTTAGTCCCACTAGGGGACTTGAACAAGCGATCATTAGATCGCTGGTACAATACACTGCAATGCTGCCTTCAATAAACCCCCCATGCATGTGTTATTAAAGTGTCCACTAGATGTCACTAAAGTAGCACTATTACTGCCAAGTGTAAGAAAACATAAGGGAGGCCTACTTGTTTTTGCTCCTTTACAAACATAACTATAAACAAGAGGCTACATTTTTTAACTCCTTGCCCTTTAAAGGCTACATTTTTTTATTTTAAGCACTTTTTTTAAATTGATTGTTATTAAAAATGTTTTTTACTTTTTACGCTACAGCTTGCATGTATCCTGTATGCAGAGTAGAAGCTGTATCGTACGCAGCTGATTCCGTCAGTTTACCTGAACTGATGGCTCGGCTGGATAGCAAGTACTGTGTGTCTCTGACACACACGATCCACCTAATATCGATCGCACCTAAGCTATGTGATCGATACTGGGTGAAATCCAGGTTTAATAATACTCACAAACCAAAAAGTAAAACAATTTAAAATCACATGAAGTCCTTATTAATTTGAAAGCGCCAATCCCGTTTTTCCCATTTGCTGCTTCTTCCGAGACATCACCCTATATATCAACAATACTGTTTTTTGTAGTCTAAATAATAAGGTCTTACATATGCGTACTCAATACAATTTTTCAAAAAGATCCATAAAATGTAATCGGAAAATGAAACGTCAATATAAAAGGTTGATCGGTGCTTAATGAGTATCTGTCACTAGTTTATTAATTCCCTATCTCCTAATAGGCGCTAGGATGCTGGTAACTGCAGTGTAAATTGTGTTTCAAAATCTTTATTATTTTCAAAGTTATGAGTTTTTTTCTAAATGTGGCTATATTTGCCAAATGGGAGGTGACACTTTTTTCTGTAGGCGGTGTTATATTTTGTCTCTATGATGCTGTCCAATCAGCTTCATACAGTTCTCCCCTTCCCAGCCCAGCATGATCTCAAGCTTCAATTGCAAGGTCACACTGTGCTGTCACTTCAAGCCGCAGGTCCTTCAACACAGCGACTCAGCGCTCCTACAGGAAGACGGTCCCTGCATCACCTCCAGCCGTGCCGACTCTCATCCACAGCAGCAACTGTGACCGTCTTCCTGGAGGAGCGCTGAGTCGCTGTGTTGAAGGACCTGCGGCCCGAAGTGACATCACAGCGCGATCTTGCGATTGAAGCGGAGCTCACGCTGGGCTGGTAAGGGAAGAGGAGAACTGTGTGAAGCTGATTGGACAGTGTCATGCAGAAAACATTACACCGCTACAGAGAAAACGAAGAGTTACCTCCCATTTGGCTAGTATAGCCACAGCATATTTAGAAGAAAGGTGATACCTAAAATAATAAACGTTTTGTGACACTATTTACACTGTAGTTATCAGTGTGACAGATTAGTTAAGAGATAGGGCATTAATAAACTAGTGACAGATCCTCTTTAAGGCTATGTTCACACTGAGTTTTTTTGCAAGCGGAATTTCTGTCTCAAAAACGCAGCGAAATGCACTTTCTCTGCCTCCCATTGATGTCAATGGGAGGTCAGAGGCGTAAACGCCCGAAGATAGGGCATGTCCCTTCTTGAAATCAATGGGAGGCATTTTCGGGCCGTTTTTGACGAGTTTTGCTGCGCGGTTTCCGCGTCACAAAACACTGTGTGAACATAACCTAAAGGCCCTTTATACAGGCCAATGCAAACTGTATGGGGACGAACAATCAATAACATCATTCATTCAGATCTTTCAGTCCCTATACAGCTTACATATTGTCGGCAGCACATCCCGTTTACACTGGAAGATGTGCTGCCAACCACAATGATTTTATAGGCTGCACAAAAATGTGATAAAATGAGTGTTTGCTCATTCGTCAGGTGATCGCTGACAGCTTTACACATAGGCCAGTGATTGGAGACGGCAGGGGCGGACATACTATTGGTGCAACCTGTGCAGCTTCACAGGGACCCATTATGTAAGGGGGCCCACTGTCAACTTATAGCAGCTTTCCTCTTTCTATAAGATTGCATGTATATGCCTGAGTTAATGAATTTTATGGCTAACAATTACTGATGGATTTTTAGAAAGGCATAAGGTGGTGATCTATGATCAGAAATTGGAGAGCAAGGGGCCCATATACTGTTCTTGCACGGGGCCCTTAGCTTTCTGTGTCTGCCCCTGAGAGATGGGCGTTCCTCTGTCCTATGACAAGTGTCCTTTATCAGAGTATTTCAACTCCAGTCCTCAAATACCCCTAACAGGTAATGTTGGCAGGATTTCCTTGGGGGCCTCTTACGTGGCCTGACGTGGGCCGTGTAAACGAGCGCTGATTAACGAGATATCTCATTGATTGGCGCTCGTTTGCTCTTTTCACAAGGAGTTACGTTTAGGGACGAACCATCGTTACTACCTCAGATCGTGGCTCGTTTGCCCGATAATTGGCCCGTGTAAGAGGGTCCTTAGTGTTGCACAGGTGATTTAATTATGGTCAGAGTATTAGGCATTGCCACAGACGTTCTCTCTATGGGATATCTTCATATCAAGAACTGTTGGGGGGTACTTTAGGACTAGAGTTGAGAAACACTAACATACTATAGATGACCATTTCTAGGCAAAAAATAGCATACAACCAAGTCCATTTCTCCTTGCAGTGGAGAATTACCTAGCCTTAAAATAGCTTACAACCAAGTCCATTTCCCCTTGCAGTGGAGAATTACCTAGCCTTAAAATAGCTTACAACCAAGTCCATTTCCCCTTGCAGTGGAGAATTGCCTACCCTTTAGACACTGCACCTTGTTAATGCATAGTTGGCACTAGAAAATTCAATTTATCCTCATAGGGCCATGAAAAGTACTTAGTCTTGATACACCCCCTGAAAATAAGTTGATACCTCCTGTAATCTGTGGGTGAACCTGGCATCTATTGTTCCGCGTCACCACGGGGGAAATTAAGCATGACATAATGCCTACCTGAATCAATAGACTTTCCGTGTAATGTACAGACATGCTGAGACCTCCAGATGCAGAGACACTATTTGTAGCCGTTCTCCGGTCTGGCTAATGATGGTGGTCCAAATGGGGGGGGGGGGGCACACTCTATTAATGAAGAATATCTAACAGAGTATTTGCAATGGGTTTTCCAAACCAGACAACCCTTGTAAGAATGTGACATTTTGTGGTAGGATATAAAACACTTTTTTCTTGTACTATTCCCGAAAAATGGCAACTTGCCACATTTCTACTTAAGAAGTGAAATTCACTATTAAGGGTGAATCTGCTATTGCGATAAAAACAGATTCATAATTTGGATAAAATTGAAGAACCTGCATTTGAGCAGAATGAAGGGGCAGAGGCCATTGCTATAGACGGAGCACAATATTGGACATACTTGGAAATGCGGCTTCTAAGAAAGAAATCAATGTTTAGTTCTCCTCTTCCTGTCTTATTTGGCTACGGCTGGTATTATGTGTCATGTACCGTGTATTATTATACGGCACAGTGTGTGTGCCCCGCTGGTGAGAGCGGGCAGCTCTTGTGTCTAATGACCATAACTCAATGTGCCTCCAGGGGCTGATTACTTTACATTTATTTACCACAAACACAATCAGGAGATGGGAGAAGGGCCATGATGATTTCTTTATGGCCGTCTAATGTAGTTTAATCAGGATTTGCAGCTGTAACTAGAATCTATCCCATCAAGTGCTGCCCCCACTTCTGCCCTGAGCTTCCAGTCCTGACTTAGGAATGGACTGAGAAAAACAGAATCGAGGATTTGTCCTTTTAAAGTTGTTCTTGTTTAGATCAATGTTCTAGTCATTAGTAAACAGGAAGTTAGTCATTAGTAAAAAGGACAATCATTTCAAGGAATGAGTCTCATGTGACACCTGTAATCGTGGAAGGAGCGCTGTAAACACTCTACAGTTTACTATTTCTTCTCAAGGGTCCGCAAATCCCAGACATCCGCCATTACATTCAGTGGAATTAAAAGTTATAGTGGCATCAGGGGCCCAAGCAGATTACTCAAAAAAAGAACCTGCACTCACCACCTACATAGGACCTGCACTCACCACCTTCATAGGACCTGCACTCACCACCTACATAGGACCTGCACTCACCACCTACATAGGACCTGCACTCACCACCTTCATAGGACCTGCACTCACCACCTTCATAGGACTTGCACTCACCACCTTCATAGGACCTGCACTCACCACCTACATAGGACCTGCACTCACCACCTTCATAGGACCTGCACTCACCACCTGCATAGGACCTGCACTCACCACCTACATAGTACCTGCACTCACCACCTTCATAGGACCTGCACTCACCACCTTCATAGGACCTGCACTCACCACCTTCATAGGACCTGCACTCACCACCTACATAGGACCTGCACTCACCACCTTCATAGGACCTGCACTCACCACCTGCATAGGACCTGGGCAATTTTTCCAATAAACAAGTCAATAATTTGGAAAATGAATGGTACCGGCCAGAAAGAGTGCACTTACATATCCCCGTCTAATCCACCACAGATGACAAAATCTGTAGGCCACTGTGTGTGCGAGTGGAGATAATATGATTTTTGTTGCTTTTTTGTGTTTTTTTTTGTAGTTGAGGTACAGTTAAAACTGCATAAAAAAATTGCGGTAAGAGCACATGCGGTTTTTCGATGCAGTTTTAACCGAACCTCAATGGCAACATCTGAATACACTCTGAATGCCTCCCCAGGATGATAACCAAATGTACACGATGGGATAGAAGAAGGAGGTGCCCGTCTTGTCTTCTAGAAGAGTGATCATGCTACCAGAATCACCTGTATGTTAAATCACCCGTCTACGGTGATGATTAGAAGCAGGACTGCTAATCAAGGCCTTTGGTCTGAGCCTGAATTTGGTCATCGTTTAGCTTTGCCTGGTTAATTGGGGTGGAGTAATTTGCTTGGGCCTATATATACTTCAGGGCTGGATCACTCATGTGCTGGTTATGCTCTTTCTAGTTGGCGACTTTGTTTTTTTCTATCTGTTTGTACTGTGGGACCTGTCTATTCATCTGTTAACTCATGACATGCTATTCACCTGCCGTCCACTCCATTTATACATTGCCTCCATCTTCTACTATCGTCCGTATTCTCGTGTCGCTTATCCACTGGTGAGTTATTGGTGCCTTTTGTTTTCTGTCTGTATTGATGCATGTGAAAGCTGTACCAGGATGCCTGCCTACCATGTGCCATTTACAATACAAGTCTTCTTATGTTGCAGAGTGGCCTTTGGTCCCTCTAAACCCCTAGGGGGTCCAGGTACGACTGCTACCTCTGCACCCCCTAAAGCTACACCCCTAAATAGAGGAGTAGATAGGAAGGGCTACAAAATAATTGTGAATGAGAAGTAAGGAGACTAGAAAGTGAAAGGGTCTCGGGTGTTGGTCTTTATTGTTCATTTTATATAGATTGTCTGATATTCGAAAAACAAGTTCTGCTGTTTTTCCAAAAATTCTTGGCACTGAGCTGTGACTGGTATTGTTGATCACCCACAATTATGTTGCTGTATGTGACCCAGATCTTGAATTACATTACTTTGCACCTCAGGATTGGTGCAGGAACACTGCTTGCATATTATGGGTCTTTGTAGAGCAATGTTATATTTTGGCCATCATGTGGCTTTCTGACTGGCCACATCCTTTACTCAATCGTGGGGATGTCTCTTCTGGTCTGTAAACGTTTCTTCACTGACACCTTCACATCTCCAGCTCCCTCACTGCTATTGCCAATATTTGGTAATCCAGGATTAGAAGAGCAAACCTTTTAACACCATCTACTAGCAGGTGAGTCATAGATTACAAGGCTCATGGCAGCCCCAAACTTTCCTTACTTTTCCACCATGGAAGCACTAACATTATTGTGCACATTGACCTTTTATCATATCACCCACCATGTCAATAAATCTTTTGAGGAGCTTTGACTGGGCATGACTGGTATATACTCTTGGCAAATATATCTCCTTCAGTGGGATTTGGTCACAAATACTTTAGTAGTAGGTTCTAGGCGCCCCTTTTGCGGAGAAACGGCAGGATTAAATCTTCATACTAACTCTCAAGTCTCCTATTAGGTCCAAATATCAGGAATCATCTTAAAACTTCGAACAAATGGTACAGGGTTCAGTTTACTTTAGAGAAACTTTTTCCAAACAGTACGCAATATTTTTCAGGCTTGGCCCACACCCAGGATTTTTGGGGATTTAGATGAGATGGTACAAAGACTGATCACGTTGAACCCATTTCTCCTTTCTCATGTGCCATTATTCTATGTTATTCTATGTTAATTTACAAGTATAAGAAATCCCTCCAATACCACCCCCTATACCTTCCTAAGGGGCTATTCAGAAGAGCGTTGTGCATGTCCGAGTGTAGAACTGACAGCACACTGACTGAACACTGACACATTAAAGTCAGTAGGCCAATTCACATGTTCGATTTTCCACATTGACCGTTGGTATGTCCAGGGAAAATTCCAACATGCACTACTTTGGTCCGATTCGCGCGCTAAATTCAAGTCAATGGACAGTGAACAAAACGAACAGCACACGGATGCCATCTGTGTGCAGTTAGTTTCTCACTGACGTGTTGCTAGCAGATCTATAAAAAGTGGCCTTTCTTCAGATCTCAACTGACGTGAAAAAACGATGATCACGGATGCTACACTAAAAAATGGACACAAGGAACAGACTGACACAATACAGATTGAACTCTGATATAAAATCGTCCATTGTTCCCTGAAGAAACACTGACAAGTTTTACAACTCTCATCTGAATACAATCTTAGGGCACTTGCACCGACCGTGCGTACTGCCCGTGTCCCGTCTGTGATCTGTGGAAAGATAGGACATGTTCTATCTTTCCACGGATCGGAGAGTTGGGTTCGTCTTCACGGACCAGATTCACCCACTGAAGTGAATGGGTCTGTGAAAACTATTGGGTGCCACTTGGATGCCGTAAAAAAAACGTCCCGAGTGGCAATTGGTCGTGTGCAAGATGACAGTGTAATTTGTATTCCAATCCGTTTTTCACTTTCCGAGTTATGAGCCATTGTCGTATTATGGTAATTAGGCTATACTAGCCCAAGGGGCGGTAATGCTGAGGTTTCCCTGTGGGCGGTGTCTGTGTTGGCTGTATGATGCTGTACTATCTGGGTCATACAGCTTCTCCCTTCCCTGCACAGCATGATCTCAGCTTCTATTGCAAGATCACGCTGGTCAGGGAAGGGGAGAAGCTGATAGGACAACGTCTTACACCCAGCACAGACACTGCCCCAGTGAAACCTCAGCGTTCACGCCCCTTTGGCTAGTATAGCCTAATTAGCATGATACGAAAATGGCTCATAACTCAGAAAGTGAAAAACCGATTGGGATATAAATTACAATGACATCATCAGCATGACAGCGCCTATGACATGAGGTAGGAAATTGGGCTTTACTGAACTGGTGACAGGTCCTCTTTGATACTAGTACTTTGAGTTCATGGCTTCCTCAGAATACAAATCCCTTTGGATGGTCATTCTCCTTTTCACAGTTGGTGGCTCCTGGGTCCCAGTGGAAAATCTGTTATTACATTTATTTTCTCTTAAGTTCTCACTGTTCTTTGTAAAGTAATGCAATGTAGAAAACTCAAACTTTTCGCCCTAGTTTGTAACACCGTACTTCATTATAATAATGGTCGAATGGCTTGGAAAGGGAGAGTGATATTGTCTGAGATTGAAAGTGTAATGATAATCCTCCAAAATGTTGGCCGTAATGATTTTTACGCTTTCTTCTGAATTTCAGGTATATTTCTTGTGATAATGAGTGTAGACTGATATAAACCAGGTTTCAATTCACATCAGATTGTGCTAGTGGGATGATGCTGAATGAAGGCCTCAATGGTAATGGTCTATTACTGCACAATTATGTTATTTTTATTGAGCAGGATAGCAAATAAATATTTTCCTCATTTTCTACTATACATACAGTTGTTTTTTTTATGCAATAACAGTGAATTTGATTGTTTATTTGCAGTCAAGACATGGCATAGAATTAAATAAACACATAAATGTAGGTATCTATTCAGACATTAATGAAATGCTTCTTAGTAAGCCACCATCAAGCAGTAGAGGGTCTGCGCCTGTTATGGAGTCTTTGGTGTCTGGAGTCTCCACTAGATGGTGCTTACTGCATATAGATTTATACAGCACCTATTGAGTTCAATGCTAGCTGTATAAATTCATATGCAGTTAGCTCCCCCTAGTGGTGGTTGCAGTAATTCAAAACTGTATCATTTATCAAATCAGCTCCCTATACAGATATATTACGATTTATGAAATTAATCATCTCAGAATTTTGGACCTAAAAATGGAATGGTGGACATGAACTTTAATATTCTTTATTTCTGTAGCTTATATAGCGCCAACATATTCCCCAGGGCTGTACGGAAGTTGTCATTACTCATTTTCCCCAGTGGGGTTCACAATATATGTGTGTGATGAAACCCTTGCCCTTGGTCTGATTCAAACCCAGGACTTCAGTGCCTAACACTGAGCCACTGTGGGTACTAAAGTTGTAGTTCATTTGGTGGAACTGTCATTGGGGAATTGGGCCCACTCTAAATCTTGCTATGTGAGTTCTATGAGTTTTGTGTATGTTCTTGCCACGAAGAGACTACAGAACATATTTCCATACCCCCAACTTTTAGAAATGGGAAGAAGGGTTTCTTACACTTTGGTGAATTTTTTAGATGACCCTTTTTAAATGTTTAGTGATCTTGAGGCTTTATATAAAACATTATACAACCTGATTTTTCAGTGTTGGACGGAGCTATTTTTTAACTGCACAATAAATATAATCTGCTTCTTCAAGAAAAAAAAACCAGTAGTTAATTACTAACCATTCTTTTTAGCAGGAGCCATACACGTGACTCCTGAGGTGTCATACGGTTTCCCCAGATTGGGCGGGGGAATGGAAGAAGAGTGGTGTTTTAAATGATAAAATTCTGCCACCACTAGGGGGAGCTAACTATGTATGGATGTATACATCTGGAAAAATTCAGTACGTAGTCAACTCTCCCTAGTGGTGGCTGCAGGACAAACACTATGACTGTTCAGTTACAATGGGCCCTGTAGCAGTCATGTGGTTTGCCTATGTGGTAGGTGCCATCGGGAGTCATCAGAAGAATACAAATTAGCTTAAAGGAGTCAAAATTCTGTAAATGAAATGCTTATATGGGTAGTTGATCATTGCATTGAGAGTACAGACTGCCATAAATAGTACCTAGGTTAATATTATTATCATAATCACTTTCTGATCTTTTCTGATCATAATCTTGCATAGCCCAGGGAGTTTCAATTTCATCCATTTCTCTGCAGGTTTATTATCATAAAATATTTGGATAATAAAATTATACGGGGGAATTGCTAGTCATTCAACTCCTTGATATTTTTCTTAAAGTGGTGGCACACCACTTTATGAGATTCTTGGAACTGACACCATTATATTTCTCTTTTCAGGACAGTTTATAACTAAACTATGGTGAAAAAACTGTTTGATGTACCACATTGGACTCCTAATAATTTACAGTTGACACGCCACCAGCAGAGGGCAGAGCAGATCAATCACTTACGCCGTATTCTCCTCGACTGTCGCTGTGTATTTAAACTTGAACCTTATTGATCCGCGACCCTGTGACATGTTAATATTTGTGAAACAGATATGACTTAACCATTAATATCCATTAATGTCCTGCTGAGATGTTGGTGTGTTTGCTCTCCACACGTCTCTGTATGTATAATACTTACTGTTGTGTATGTCACACTTGTCAGTACTTGTTATTCATATTTACCTACAAATAAGTCTGGTTAAACGAGGTGCCATAGTGCCGCCACTTTCTAGATGTTGGTTTTCCATCAGTTTATACTATAGTTTGACCTAATGTGTTATTTTCATGCATAAAAACATATGGCCTCTACGTATTTCTGTGAAGTCAATAGAGATCCGACAACATAGTTCGAGATCCCGAAATTAGACAATCGTGCTGAAATCTGTCTCGTCCCCTTGTTTTAGCAACTGGGGGGTGGTTCCAGTACTTGAACCCTCACCTATTCTATCTTCTGACATGTCTCCATGATGTAACAGGAGATGGTAAATTGTGAACCAACATTCCCCTTAGGTATACTTGCCTACTTTTGAGAAACGACATCAGGAAGATTACAAGAAGTGGTGTCATCAGCAAAATTGCTTACCTCATGGCACGTCCATTTCTATAGAACATGCCTCCAACGTAATACCTTTGAATCTTGAATCAAAAGTAGTGCATGTGGACCTCACATCATACCCTAAAGTGAATTCAGACCCAAATCCAAAAATGTTTTCGGACCTCAGACCAGACCCGCAGTTAGTTACCTCTCCTTGCTCCCGCAATGTGCAGTTCTCTTCACTCCCGATGCCGCTACCTACACAATGTCCTGACAACGAGGCCGTGTAAGGGAATGCTCGTTGGTCCTGGAGTCAGTATGTGAAGTCCAGCTTGGCTGTTCTTCCGGGAGTCTGGAAGGCCTCTCTTTTTTTGTGAGTCTCATGGAAATTCTGGGAGTGTAAGCAAGTATTTTCTAACGTGGTTTTAATAACATTTCATTAATAAAGTGGTTATGTTGTGACCAAAAATTATTAGTAGTGTAGTCACTGCGGTATGTGAGTACATGCGCTAATAAACATTACGGTCTTCCGTCATGCTGATTCTGAGATTTTCATAGATTTTTATAGCGCTGCCGGAGGGTCCAGAAGTCTAGTTACACAGTCTTCTTTTATGACGATACAGCTCTTCGTCACATGACCGACCGACATCAGATTATAGCGGGGCCAGTCACATGACGAAGAGTCGTATCGTCATCAAAGAAGACTATGCAACTAGACTTCTGGACCCTCCAGCAGCGCTATAAAAATTCTCTGAAAATTTCAGAATCAGTGTGACGGGGGACCGGAAAGTATATTAGGGAGTGTACTCACATACTGCTAATAATTTTTAGTCCCCACATAACTCCTTTAAGGAATTGTTACTTGAAAATGTTTTTCACGTTGCAGTTTCCCTAAGTGCGGAAATGAGTGGGGTAAGTGAGAACAGAGCTGCGTGTCCTAGTAGTATTTGGTGTTGTTTATGTGGGAGAGACTGGTCCACTTTTAATAAGACATCCGTCTCTTCATCATGTAAATACCTGAAAGCTGTTGAGGTCTAGTGTGTGCCAACAGTGGGGGTGCGTGTGTGTCTATGGTAGAAGGTGTGGGATGTTTGCCAGGGAAGGGAGGTACGGATCAGGGGGAGATAGTGTATGGCATGTAAATGTGTGCCAGGGGATTACCATAAAAACAGTCAGGGAGCACAGGCTTTAGTGATATGTACAGAAGGATGTGATGGCAGTAGAATTTAGACAGCGTGCCAAGTCTATTGCTAAATTAAAATCAGACAGATGGCAAGGTCTGTTATAACAGCAGTGCATTAAAAATAGACCAACGTATGAACTAAGTAATCAAAGAAATGATGCAGGCGGTGTACACACCTACACTACAAGTCTGTGGTATAGGCAGCTCACATGTAAGAAGATTTGTATGTGGAAATGTTACATGACACATAGAGATCCATCTGTGTTTGGGCACATATACATGTTCACGCTGAACGGCAGCGCATTGACAACGCTCTCAGACACCCGGCAGCGCTTCCAAGATGGCATAGACTACTCTGATACTGGATAATACCACATGGTCCTCCCTGCAAGACTCGGCTGAGTTGTGCTACTCATCCACAAAGAGCTCCCCTGTATGGAGCAACCACTGATTAAGGGATTATTCAGACCACAAAGAAAGTCGGCCGTGTGACGACCGTTTTTTTAACGGCCGTCACACAGCTCCTGCGGTAGGGAGAGACTCTACTAGACAGAGCATAGGATGGAGGGTGAAATACAAGCCCCCAAGGGGAAGAGGGCTGCAAAAATTGCCCAGCAGTTGCTGAAGCAGGATCTATGTGTGGACCCCTTTAAGGATGGGGGTTTTCCCCACATTCTAACAGACCTGCAAGCCATAGTAATGGAACTATTCCGACTACTGGCTCCATAATATCCCGGTGGAGCACCTTGAAATGACAGTATTCTCCAAGCCTTGATGGCTAAGAAAGTTGGGGGACTCCCCTGTGACATCATAATACAGCTCCATTTCTTTTGCACCAGGGAGAATATGCTTACTGGCAGCTTGCAAAGCATTCCTTCTCTTTCCAGGGGCATATGTACCAACTCTTCCCTGACCTGGCCCCCTCCACTATAGCAAAGAGATGTGCACTGAAGCCCTATCCAGAAGTCCTGCAGAGGAAGAATATTAAGTACAGATGGGGTCCCCTGCCCTTTAAATAGATTTTCTCTTATAATGATAAGGTTCACCTTATCCTTTCCATCGAAGAGGCAAAAAAGTGCTTCTCACAACTTTGACTGGATTTTGGCAACCATTAACCATAGACAATTATTGATAGGTAAAAAAACAGGTTTTATTTACACCTTGTAGGCTGGCATCTTTGTAACTTTTGTAAAATACAAGCTACGATGTTATTCCTGGACATCCACAAAGTATTCGACTCCTTTTCCTGGTTTTACCTATTTACAGTACTGTCACACTGAAACTTTCTTGCTGATTTCCTAAACGGGGTCAGGGGGCTTTATAGGATCCCATTAGCTTTAGTACGATATGGCGGCTACTGGTCTTCTCAATCTCGTGGTGCTCTTCCCCCTCCTCTTTATCATTGCCCTCAAATCCTTGGCTATACACCTCAGGTTGAAGTCCAACTATATATAAAAAGATTTGGGTGCTTGGGTGTGACCCGATCAGTTTTGGCAATTGGGGGGGGGGGGGGTGAACAACTGAGCTTACAATCTCCATCGATAACATCTTCTCACATGTCACTGAGTTTGTACCATGCCAATAAATGGTGAATTTCCCCTTTGAGATAAGTTTTCCATGATTTTCATTAGAAAACAAAATATATAATAATTGGATGATCAAATGCCAAACTAAGTTCTGCTTTACTGACGATCCTCCTCCACCTCCCGTCTCATCAAAATCTCGGACTGCCGCTCTATTCCTCCCCCATTCTTTAGACTGCAGCTCTGCACTTTTCCTTCTCTACTGTGTAAATACAGGTCGTGCACAAGCCCAGCAGTACATCATTTATAAACAGTTGTCATTTTGTTAGAACCATTAGGCGAGAATTTCTCTCTAACCAAAAAATAGATTCATAGTTTACCCCCGTGTAAGCTTGCCCATGCTTGAGATTAGGAAATTAGATAGTGACTCCCATTGGGGGCAGGGACCAATGGGAATTCATTTTCTGTTTCTTACCGTGGTACAGTTATATATTTTCAGACTGAGAACCCGTCGTCTTATTCCCATTCCAATGCAGAAATATGTATGAACTTTTTTTTCCGCCTAAACATTTAGTTTTATAATCCGAAAATATGGTGAATAAAGCATATTGAAAAAAATGAAGAAAATCAGAGAACACAAATTCCACTTGTGATACTCCGCTTCCCTCATGAATATAGCAGACGCATAACTATGAGTCCACTTTATTCTATGACACAATATTTTTGGTGTCATTTGTGCTAATATTACAGTGGACCTGTCCATTATGGCAAAATACTATGGTGGCAAATCTGCTTTATTTCCTGATAAAATGTATAATCGTAGGAAAAAAGTCACGTTCCAAAATAAAAAATCCAAATATAATATTCACTTCCCCCCAGATTGTGTGTGACACCAGGACATGGGTCAGAGAGTTGTGTTTCAGCCTATGTCCTGGATATTTTAACTTTGGCCCTTTTATTAAATATATCATCTTGTGTTTCAGAATCTGTGCCTTGTGGTTGTGTTTTTGTTTGCCAATATACTGTATGTATTCATATTCATTCACCTTTTAACACCATTTAATGTTTAGGTCTAAAATTCTGTGAGGATTAATACTATAATACTATATATAATATAGTATTATAGGGGTTGCAGCTCCGTTTTTCTCATACAGAGCTCCAAATACTTTGCTTAACTTCACACAGTCATAGTGTACGGCTTTATTTGGACGAAAGTGTGCCAAATCGGCCGTGAATTTGCACCCATGCGGGACCCGTTTTCTCAGATCCCTATTGAGAGATCCGTGAAAACGGGCAAAAAGAGGATGCGTCCTATTTTTTCACGAGTCATGCACGCGGTCCGTTAAAACAACAGCCGTGTGAATAGCCCCATAGAAATACATGCAGCCGCGGGATGGCCGTTGTCACACGGACAATTTCACCATTCCTCTGAATAAGCCCTAACATGGTAAAATTCTGGTTGCCTGCAACCACTACTAGAAGAGGCTTATTACATATACATTTATACAGCTCCCATTGAACTCAATGCAGGTTTGAACTCTCTATCCAGTGAGCTCCCCCTTTTGGTGGGTGAAAGTAACGAGAATTTTGGAATTTAAAGGGGTTTTCCTATCACAGAAATTGATGGCGTATCGCAGGGGACTGCAACATTAAAGTAATGGGGCTGTGCTGCGGTACCTTGCACAGTCCATGGCTTGGATCACCAGTGTGCCAGGAAAAACTGTTAAGGGGTCGCAGCACTAAACCAGCGCAGCAGCACCTTCATTCTGAGTTTTATGGGGGTCCCGGGAGTCGGACCCCACAGATCAGAAAGTGATGGCATATCCAAATGATATGCATTCAGTTTCTGCAATGGGACAATCTTTATGACTTTATGACCACGTGAAGGGAAGCAGCTGGAGAAGATGTTTGCTTCGGTGGAGGGAGATACCCCTAAAACTAACCTTAGGGTAATGTCCGACATTAGATAATGCACACTCACTATATGGTAGTATTAATATGGTACATTATGACACTATTATCTTTTAGTATTATAGCAGTATTACTATCCACAGATTTTAAGTCAAGGGAACAATCACTTTACTATTATTACTATTATTATTATTATTATTATTATGCATACATATAAAATTAGAATTGAAATACAAATGATATCAGAAAGTTGCAGAATTAAGTTTATTTATTTATTGGATTTTT
The DNA here is from genome assembly GCF_050947455.1 of Rhinoderma darwinii. Taxonomy (NCBI): domain Eukaryota; kingdom Metazoa; phylum Chordata; class Amphibia; order Anura; family Rhinodermatidae; genus Rhinoderma; species Rhinoderma darwinii. The sequence continues at coordinate 51,208,338 of NC_134699.1, forward strand.
GAAACCATCTTTCATTTATTGACTTTCTATCCCTTATTAGATACGGACATTACATCTTACATTTGACATAATATGTTGGCCTATTTGTTTTGCAGTGAAAAACTCTACTGCCCCGAAAAATAAGGCGCTCTAAATCTGGCCTTAATATGTATGGACAGCACTCCAAGGTCCAAAACATAGAAGATGTAATGCACGTCTTCTGTGGACTTGGTCCGTTTCATCCACGGATATATCCAATGTAAAAATCAACTTAATAAATTATATGTTTAATCCGGACATGCGATGTTGCAGCTACACCCATCCTTTGATAACATGAGAAGGCTATGAGTAGCCAAAACGTGGCATGTCTGAATTAGGCTAAGTTCACATCTGCGTTGTGCCATTCCGTTGTTCTGCTCTGTCAGAGGAGCAGAACAAGGGAATACTGGAACCAACGGTTCCGTTGCACAACGGACACCGCCGTTTGCGGACGGAACCCATTGACTTTATTAGGTTCCTTGGGCTTTCCCTTATTTTACCCTACACAATAGCGCAGCATGATGTGCTATTGTTTCCGGCAATCTCCGGTAATCACTGCCGGATCTGCGACAGATACCCTTACGGAGCCTCCGATGAGATCTAAATGAAGCCTTAAAAATATTGTAATGACGGGGTAGGGAGACAGACAGGTGAGTCCTAATCTACCCGCCACTCAGTCCCTGCCTACTTGCAACGACCCGTCCTAGGCGACAGGGTACAACTGGGCGACGGTCCCTACGCTCAGTAAGTGCACGACAGACAAACAGACAAGGGTACACAGAAGCAAGGGAAACGGGGCAGCTGCCCACGGAGACACCGTGAGCAACGAGAGTAGTGAACGAGCCGAGTCAAACCAGGAGAGCACAAGGTACAAAACGTTGAGCAGGAGAGTGGTCAGTAAGCCAAGGTCAATAACAAGCAGAGGATCAGTAGTTCAAGCAGCAGAGCCAGGAAACAAGCAGAGCAGAATCACAGCAAAGGAGGAACAGGAAAGGCAGGTATAAATAGACAGTGGGCGGGAGCTAGCTCCATCTGGCCAGGCTGTGATAGGCTCTCCCACTCCTAAGCCTGCCATCCTGAGTGGTGGAAGATGGAGTCAGTCTCTCAGACATAGGAGCAGGTGCAGACTGATTACCCACGGGCGTCGACACAGAAGCTGTGCCTGGCAGATCCTTTACACATATATTTCACATCTATCAAGTGAGTGCTGTACTTCATTATTTTTTTGACATTGTAAATCTGGCCATGTCAGTGTATCAGTATCTGTTCACATGTAAGGGTCCTCTTACACAGTCCGACAAGGGCTGTCTGAACAAGCGTCGATCAACGAGACAGCTCGTTGATCGGCGGTCGTTTGCTCCTGTCACAAGGAGCTATGGATGGAAACGATCGCTCATTACTACAGTCACTCGTCCCCATACAGTTCTATCCTGTCGGCAGCACATCTCCGTGTTTACACAGGGAGATGAGCTGCCGACAACGATAATATTTATTGCTCCATAAACGATACAGTCAGGCAATGAACGAGCGTATGCTTGTCCATCGGCTAATCGTTGCCCTCCTTACATAGGGTGATGATCGGAAACGATCGTTCTGTGAACGCTCGTTTGCCCGATAATTGGCCCGTGTAAAAAGGTCTTTACAGCCATAAACTTTATGCATGTTTCCGCCTTTATCCTCAGTACAAACAGCAGTGACTTCATTGTCTCTTTGTGCAGACAGATAATTGTAATCTGCAATTATTTAAAGAGCCACTTTTAGTCAAGTTGCATTGTGGGATTTGTAAATAGATTGAGATCATTAAAGGTCTGTTCCATGAAATATGCACTTCTCCCTTTTGTCCTGGAATCACTAGAACCTTTCTACTCATGTTTACTGTGTGTATGGCTGCTATGAGATGAGTGCGCTGTCACTGCACCTGTATGCATCATATAGGGTCATACATGGGTCTCTCAGGTCTATATTGTATCATTGCATTATGTATTGCTGTTCTCTCTCCATTCATGGCTATCATACATAATGGGACTGAAATGGGCCCTTTTTCCCTGTTGTCATACAGTTATCCTAGATTTCCTGCATGGCAAACCTGCCTGGTTATACAACGATACACAATTCCCTATATCACTGTGTAAAAAGACAGACTTGCTGCAATAAGAATTTTTGATTTCTAATATGAATCTGTTTCCCATTAATTCTAACAGCAGCACAATAATGGAAATTTAGCAAAAATTAACCTTATGGGAAGGCCTTCATGTAATAGAGAATTCAGTATGGACCACCCAAATGGCGTTCCATCTGAAATCCGTGAATTTAACCGGTAATAATAAAGGTAAAATGTGGGCTCCAAGAACCTGCACTACAAATCTGATCCATCTCTGCCCAGGAGATGAAACTTGCACGAGTTGAATGCAGGTGGATCAATATTTTGGGAGATCAATTCTAGTCTAATTACCTCCTTAATGCACCTAGCCATGGTAGGTTTTTAAGCTTTAAGGACTTTGTTGCTGCCTGAAAAGGGTATGAAGAATTTCCCCAATTTCCTGATCTAGCAAGACTTGTCTAGATGGATCCCCAAACATCTGGAGTGATCGAGGGAATGTAACTTCATCTCTTCCTCCTCTGAGGACTCTGGATGGAAGACAGGAAGGGAAACAACCTGGTTGTTCAAAGGAGGTGAAAGTAGGAAAAAACCTCAACAATACTCGAAGGCGGGAATGATTATATACGGTTCTGGCGCAGAAAATGCCTGAAGTTCCCGCATCCTCTTAGCTAATGTTATGGCTGGTAAAAACATGAGGCTAGGGCTACATAATGACTTTGGCCGCGACACGCATCGCAAATAAAAGTGAATGTGGCCACGTTGCGATCGCGACACGACAATCGCCATGTAGCCCTATCTTAAGGGATAGAATCTCCTCCAGGGGCTCAAAGGTTGTAGAACACAGGCCTTTCAAAACGACAGGCAGGTCCTGGGATTTGGGTCTGCCTAGGAAGGCGGACATAGAGGCAGTCTGACTCTGGACTTTCAGGGTAGATGTACTAAGACCCATGTCTAGGTTGTCCTGAAGATAGGGGATACATGTGTTTTGTGGGACAACCCCTTTAATGGCAGAACGGGGAGATACCTCCCTGCTCTGCCGTAGTGTTCAATAGTATCTGCGTGCTAAGGACGCAGATACTATTGAATGTAGCGTCGCTACCGCAGTAACAGCCATGGAGGCTGCTAGTGGCGCCACCGGTCATGGGGGGCGCCGTGACGACGGGCGGTACGGGCCCCCTCATGCCGCGGGCCCTGTAGCCATCGCTTTGGCTGCTACATCGGTAGTTACATTACATTACATTGGGACTGAATGTTACACCTGAATTCAATAATTAAAAGGTATGTCCCAATACTTTTGTTCTAGTTTATATATAGGAAACCAACAAAATCAACAGTGTGAGCATAAAACAAGAGATCTAAATACAGCTAAGTTGAGCAGAGATGTTCTTTAAATGGTCTCAAGCATTGCTGATCACCAGTGATGGGTCAGGATTGTGATAAGTGGATATACGGGTGAGAAATCCTTTAAAGGATGGGTGTCGCGAAAATTTTTTTTTTTAGATCAATTTGCTTTTAGTGTTTTATAAAAAAAATTGTATTTATTTGTGTGTTTGTGTTTTATTTTTATTTTTTTTAAACTTTTACTTCTCTATGGGGCTGCCATTTTTTTTTCATCTCTGTATGTGTCGATTAACGACACATACAGAGATGGAATACGGCACATACATCCCCATAGAGAATGCGAACGGGACCCGTTCCATTCACTATGCTGTACGCCGACTGTGTTGTGCCGCTCCCACACAGTCCAAATGGAAGGTCTTCGGCCGAGCGACATCCGGCGCCATTTTCTTGTGGACCGGAAGCCGCGGCCGGACAGTAAGATGACTACTTCCGGTCGCGGCTTCCGGACATGTGTTCTGAAGCAAGCACTAGGAGCAGACGGAGCGTACGGACCGGAGGGAGTGGCGGCGGCAGGAGCAGGTAAGTTATGTCAGTGTTTGTTCGTGTTTTACTGTGTGATTACTACTGTATGTAAGCCTACTACACTGTGTATTCGCTCAAAAAATGGCGGCACACAGTGTAGGAGGCTTGAACATTCAATCCCCTCCTTTCTCCTGGCACTAGCCAGGATAAGGGAGGGGGGATTCTGTGAGCACACTAGAGCGAGTGTGTTTACACCAAATTTGCAGCATAAAGCAATGTGGTTGCTTTACCACATGCCAATGCTGCAATTTTGGGAATTGCTCCCTCTTGTGACCAGCACAGGGAAATATCATAAATTAGAATCTAATTTATAATATTTCCTGACTTGTGAATTTTTAAAAAAAAAATTATAACAATGTCTAATCATGTATACACTAACTGTTTAACTAAAAAAAGAAATAAAAAAATTCTAGCGACACATTCCCTTTAAGCAGGTGAAAATCTCATACCCAGCAGTTTGTTGAATCAAACCTTTTACTGAGCATAGGCATAATCCCATGTTACTGTTACCTTGACAATCTGGACAAGATAATAATGAGTAATTATATTTACCTGCCTAGAAAGTGCCTGGTGCTGCGCTAATTTGCTTCAATTACACCGTGTATCCACGTGACAGCTCTGTGGTGATGTCAAAGGGGTCCAAAGATACATCAATCCTTCCATTTGTGTTTGTCTAAAAAAACATTGGTTACTAGAGGCTTGGTTGAGGGGTCTATTCACAAATATTTTTTTTTAGTTTAGGTAAAAGTTGAAAGAGTTAACTGCAGTTTTGTACGGAAATAGCCAGTAATGCGGAGACGTGAAAGATATTCGATCTTTTCTCAATCTTAAATAGTATTGTAGAGAATCCCATTAATTAGTATAACTTCAGCATTTGCAGATAATACTTGGCTCTGTAAAGTAATCAACACAGAGGAGAATAATGTAATACTACAGAGGGATTTGGGGAATCTGGAGGTTTAGGCAGAGAAATGGGAAATTAATTTTAATGTGGATAAATGTAAGGTTATGCACTTGGGCCGAGAAAACAAATTATACAATTATGCATCAAATGGTAAAACACTGGGTAAAACTGCTACTGAAAAAGACTGGGGGATATTGGTGAACAGTAAATTTAATTTTAGCAACCAGTGCCAGGCAGCTGCTGCCAAGGCAAATAAAATCATGGGATGCATAAAAAGAGGCACAGATGCTCATGACAAGAACATAGTTTTGCCTGTATACAAATCACTAGTCAGATCACACATGGAATATTGTGTACAATTTTGGGCACCTGTGTATAAGAAGGACATGGATGAACTTGTACGGGTGCAAAGAAAAGCGACCAAGGTAATTAAGGGACCTCGTGGATTGCAGCACCAAGTCAAGTTATCAAACTTGGGACTGTTCAGTTTAGATTTAAAGACGGCTTAGGGGAAATCTAGTTACAATGTACAAATATATAATTGGACAGTACAGAGATCTTTGTAATAATCTTTTTACACCTAGGCCTGTAACAAGGACAAGGAGGCATCCTCTACTAGAGGAGAAAATATTTCCCCACCATCACAGAAGGGGATTTTTTTACTGCGATAGCAGTGAGACTATGAGACTCTCTGCCACAGGATGTTGTGATGGTTGATTCTTTACTGTAAGAGCAGTGAGACTATGGAACTCTCCGCCACAGGATGTTGTGATGGTTGATTCTTTACTGTAAGAGCAGTGAGACTATGGAACTCTCCGCCACAGGATGTTGTGATGGTTGATACTTTGAACAAGTTCAATAAGGGCCTTGATGAATTTCTTGAAAAATATAATACTACAGGTTATGAGTACTAAATTCTGGAGATGGGACGTTGATCCAGGGATTTATTCTGATTGCCATATTTCGAGTTGGGGAGGAATTTTTCCCCTAATGAGGTAATTGGCATCCAACTCATAGGGGCTTTCTGCCTTCCTCTGGATCAACACTATAGAATTATAGGTAAAACCTGATGGACCTGTGTCTCTTTTCAACCTTATCAACTATGTAACTATGTAACATCATAGTGCCACTGTTATGCATACATCAGAATCCGTATTTACGGATGAAATTCCAGACCCATTAATTTTTATAGGCCACGGACACCTTTCCCTATATTTACAGATGTGTGTCCGGGCCGTAGAAATTATCCGCAAAATATAGAACATGTCCTATTCTTGTCCGCAATTGCGGAACCGACTCACCCATAGATGTCTAAGGGCACTTCCGCAATTACGAAGGGCTACGGATGTGCATCCAGATTTGTAGATCCGTATTTGTGGACAGTAAAAACCATTATGGTCGTGTGCATAAAGCCTTAAACAGTTGGCAGTAATTACACATGCTCCTACTAGTGGTAGCTCCAAGCAGCTAGAATTTTATCATTTAACGCTTTGTGTATGGAAGGGATTTGGAGCAATGTATAGAAACTCCTATATAGATATATTATAAAATTAACAATAAACAACACAGTGTTAAGTGGTGGACATTCTAAGGGTCCTATTACACGACTCGACGTGGGCTGTGTAAAGGTGCGCCGATCAACCAGACAGCTCATTGATCGGCGCTCGTTTGCTCCTTTCACACAGAGCAATCATTGCTTATGTATGGGGACGAGCGCTTGTGACCCCGATTGCTCGTCCCCATACATTTCTATCATGTTGGCAGCACATCTCTCTGATTACACAGGGAGAAGTGCTGCCGACAACGATGATTTTTAAATTCTGCATAAAAGAGCAGATCAGCCGATTAACACTCGTTTGTCCGATCATTGGCCTATGTAATGGGGCCTTAGTTCTCCACACATGGAGGGAAAGGCGCTAACTCACCATAGATATCATACATCTCTCATACATATTTTATGTTTTAACATGTATGCAGTGATCCTCAGATATTACACAAAATGAAAGGTCTCACAAATTCATGCAGGGATGAAATGTCCCATGGCCAAAATTTTGCTAGACTGGTAGCACTGTACCTAGAACAGAGGGGGCACCATATAAAAAAACAAAACATAGGGCCCACTGCGTCACATCATCTGTAATGGGAGAGGGTGGCCTGGCTGTTGTTGTCACCTTCCTCTTCCTATTCCTCGTAGAATCCCACCCAAAAACAAGACACACAGCCAGTAAGGATTCATTCACATCTGCGTCAGGGTTCCGTTCATGGGTTCCGTCAGAGCTTTCCGTCAGGGGAACCCATGAACGGAACCCTGACTGAAACAAACGGAAACCATAGGTTTCCGTTTGCATCACCATTGATTTCAATGGTGACGGATCCGGTGCAAATGGCTTTCGTTCAAGGGTTCCCCTGACGAAAGCTTCAATGGAACCCATGAACGGAGCCCTGACGCAGATGTGTACGAAGCCGAACTCTTCTTTGGACACTGGGTTCCCTTTGCATGTGTCATAGAGATAAAAGTCACCATGTGAACTTTAAGATTATTTGAATGATGTGTGTTTTAATAGCCCTAAGTAGTTTCGTACATCCCAAGACTGACTCAATGCTGTGCTGTTCCTTCCCTGCAGGGATTGTCCTATTACAGGGATGTTGGGACAATTCTCTGTTAATTCAATAAATGCCAAGGAAACTGGCCTAATATCATAAGCTGATTTCAGGTCTACGAGACATTCTCTGATGTAACAAGATTACAGTTCACTTCAACCCTCCGGTACCAAGGAGACCCGTTCATTGCAATGCTGTGACGCAAGTAAATTTAACTGGATGCAGTTTATCAGATTTAACTCATTTCAGTGTCTTTTCTTAGACCACACTTGCGCTTTCTATTGTAACTCAGCTGAAAACTGTTCATAACTACTATGTTATGCTAATGTTACCAATGATCATGATAGGAATCCAGATAACCTGCAGGGGCTGTGATGGAGAACACACTCTGTACTCAAATGGGAAAAGTCGTTATTTGGTTGTTGATGCGCTGGCCATGAAGAACATGGGTTCAGCAATGTCCCTGCAACAGGGCCATGCTGAAGGGCAAGAAAAGGGGCACCTGCCTTGGGTGCAGTCGCATACCTCCCAACCGTCCCGGATCCGGCGGGACAGTCCCGGTTTCTCACATGGGGTCCTGGGCGGTCTGCAAAATGTCCCACTGGGCGCTGCAGCTGTATCAAAACAGCTGATCGCTGCTGACAAGCGCCCTGCATGCCAGACGACTGCAGCAGCGATCAGAAGAAGGCGGGAGTCTTGCAGCGGTATTCTCACTGGGATCGATGCCGGCACGGGAGTGGACCAGTCTAGTCACCTGACCCATCATCTGACCTCACCTGACTGGACTGGTCCACTCCCGGGCCGGCATCGACACCAGTGAGAACGCCGCTGCAGGACTCCTGCTTTCTTCTGACGGTGAGTGACGTCAAAGCAGAGCGGAGAGTGGCAGCAGTAGGGCCGGCTACCTCTACCGCTCTCCGCTCTGGCGGCATTGTGGCACAAAGTATAAGGGGGCTGTGTTTGGCGCTATCTACAGGGGGGGCTGTGTGTGGAGATATCTACAGGGGGGGGCTGTGTGTGGAGCTATCTACAGGGGGGGCTGTGTGTGGAGTTATCTACAGGGGGGGCTGTGTGTGGAGTTATCTACAGGGGGGCTGTGTGTGGAGCTATCTACAGGGGGGGGCTGTGTGTAGAGCTATCTACAGGGGGGGCTGTGTGTGGAGCTATCTACAGGGGGGGCTGTGTGTGGAGCTATCTACAGGGGGGGGGCTGTGTGTGGAGCTATCTACAGGGGGGCTGTGTGTGGAGCAATCTACAGGGGGGCTGTGTATGAAGCAATCTACAGGGGGCTGTGTGTGGAGCTATCTACAGGGGGGCTATATTTGGAGCTATCTACAGAGGGAATGTGTCTGGCGCTATGTACAGGGGGGCTGTGTGTGGAGCAATCTACAGGGGGGCTCTGATGGATGATTTTTCCATTGACCGGTAGCAGAGTTACACAACTGGAAAAAAAAAAATCCCCATCATGTAACTCTGCTACCTGTCAATTGAAAAGTCATCAACCACAGGGTCTCAATCTTGACTTTCATTCTTCTCAGCCTTTTGGTTTGTCCTGCAGCTGCTGCCGTGATGAGCAAATGTTATACCCAAGTTAGGAAAAGTAACATAAAGACGACATAACCGGATCCATAATATCTGTGATATCCAGACAGTCTAGAGATCCGCAGTGACAATGTGCGCTTGTTATTTGCAGAAGGATCTTGCCGTGATTTGATGTGTTTATGCGCGATATTGGGCGTGGTTAGGGGCGTGGCTTAAAAGTGCCCCTCTTTTCCGAATTCAAAAGTTGGGAGGTATGCAGTCGTGCTGAGAAACTCAAGCCTTGTATTGAAAATTTTGTAATTTGAAATACCATGGAGAGAGCGGTCCAACCGTGGGTGCAGGGCTGCCTTCCCCAGATTAACTGTCTTGTTAGCAAACAAGGGGGTAAGGAATTGGCCTGAAGGTCATGGAAAAGTGGTGTGGAAGGGGGTAACAAACACTAGGACCTTCTGTATTGGGTGTAAAAACCCAGCACCATAAAGAGGGGCCATCCCAATGCTTGGATTATCTTCATTGTTTGGGATCTTTTGTAACCATGTAATAGTCTGAAAAGTCTGCTAACCAGGGGTAGATCATGTTTGGGAAAGGGCCCTGATCACAATATATGTGAGGGTTCCCTCCTATTTTCAGGAAGACTGGAAATAATAAGTAGAACTGTCAAAACATATCAAAAATTACTTATACCTAAATAGTAATACTACCACTCCGTACCACATAATAGTACACGCTGTCCACATAATATGGCAATATATTGTCTATATAATATTGCCATACATTAAACAAATTACAGTAACATACAGTACCCAAATAATACCAATGCCTGCACTTTTATTTAAAATTTAGATGACCTGTAAAAAAAATGTTTAGTGTAGACTGTATAATGTGGGTATGGGTGGTGGAGACCTGAGGGCAGTTGCCCCTATTTACAATGCTATAATAGAGGCCAGCTGATGCATCAAAAAGAACAGATATTTGTGACTCGCCCAACAAGGGTTCATGGCGTACGATGTGCCAAGTTGCGCCAAATTGCGCCAAAATGTTGGCGCAAAAAAGTGTTTTAAATTACTCAATTATTGTCCTTGCCTGTTCCCATTAGTGACAGGTCTTTTTTAAGGTGGTTACCCCAATGTTAAAGGGTAACTAAACTTAAAAAAAACGACATGTCAGAAGTTTTGATCGGTGGGGGTCCGAGCACTGAGAACCCCACCAATGACTAAAATGAAGTGGCAGAAGCGCTCCAGAGAAAAGCCTATCAGAAACTAAGCGGCTTAGCGCTCACCCGAGCACCTCTGCTGCTTCGTTTTAGCAATCGGTAGGGGTCTCAGTGCTGCCACGACACAGCTCATTGATCGGCGCTCGTTTGCTCCTTTCACAAGGAGCAATGATTGCTTATGTATAGGGACGAGCACTCGTTACTTCGATCATTCGTCCCTCTACATTTTCATCATGTCGGAATCACATCTCCCTGATTATTCTGCCCGATCAAAGACAAAAAAGGAAAAAATAAAGAGGTTCTCCACCTCAATCTATTTTTGAAAATGACTGATTAATAATGTGGGATGAGGAATAGCAAGAGAAAACTGCTGGCGTGATTTATAGCAGGGCTTTCCAATCTTTTTCTACTGGGGCCTTACCATTAGTTGTAGTCTATGACAAAATGTTAAAAACTTGCATCAATCTATCTTAAAATGTGTCTCGTGAATCCAGTAGAATATACATTTTATATATGTGTGTGTGTATATATATATATATATATATATATATATATATATATATATACAGTGGAGGAAATAAGTATTTGATCCCTTGCTGATTTAGTAAGTTTGCCCACTGTCAAAGACATGAACAATCTAGAATTTTTAGGCTAGGTTAATTTTACCAGTGAGAGATAGATTATATAAAAAAAAAAAGAAGAAAATCACATAGTCAAAATTATATATATTTATTTGCATTGTGCACAGAGAAATAAGTATTTGATCCCCTACCAACCATTAAGAGTTCAGCCTCCTCCAGACCAGTTACACGCTCCAAATCAACTTGGTGCCTGCATTAAAGACAGCTGTCTTACATGGTCACCTGTATAAAAGACTCCTGTCCACAGACTAAATTAATCAGTCTGACTCTAACCTCTACAACATGGGCAAGACCAAAGAGCTTTCGAAGGCTATGTTCACACGGGGTCTTTTGCCGAGTTTTTTGACGCGGAAACCGCGTCGCAAAACTCGGCAGAAACGGCCCGAGAACGCCTCCCATTGATTTCAATGGGAGGCGTCGGCGTCTTTTTCCCGCGAGCAGTAAAACTGCCTCGCGGGAAAAAGAAGCGACATGCCCTATCTTCGGGCGCTTCCGCCTCCGACCTCCCATTGACTTCAATGGGAGGCAGGAGAAAGCGTGTTTTATGCCCGCGGCGCTCAATGGCCGCGGGCGAAAAACGGCGCGATAATTGCTGTTCACACGGAGTATTTTGGGGGAGGAATATCTGCCTCAAAATTCCGTTTGGAACTTTGAGGCAGATATTCCTCCCCCAAAATACTCCGTGTGAACATAGCCTAAGGATGTCAGGGACAAGATCATAGACCTGCACAAGGCTGGAATGGGCTACAAAACCATAAGTAAGATGCTGGGTGAGAAGGAGACAACTGTTGGTGCAATAGTAAGAAAATGGAAGACATACAAAATGACTGTCAATCGACATCGATCTGGGGCTCCATGCAAAATCTCACCTCGTGGGGTATCCTTGATCCTGAGGAAGGTGAGAGCTTAGCCGAAAACTACGCGGGGGGAACTTGTTAATGATCTCAAGGCAGCTGGGACCACAGTCACCAAGAAAACCATTGGTAACACATTACGCCGTAATGGATTAAAATCCTGCAGTGCCCGCAAGGTCCCCCTGCTCAAGAAGGCACATGTACAGGCCCATCTGAAGTTTGCAAATGAACATCTGGATGATTCTGAGAGTGATTGGGAGAAGGTGCTGTGGTCAGATGAGACTAAAATTGAGCTCTTTGGCATTAACTCAACTCGCCGTGTTTGGAGGAAGAGAAATGCTGCCTATGACCCAAAGAACACCGTCCCCACTGTCAAGCATGGAGGTGGAAACATTATGTTTTGGGGGTGTTTCTCTGCTAAGGGCACAGGACTACTTCACCGCATCAATGGGAGAATGGATGGAGCCATGTACCATCAAATCCTGAGTGACAACCTCCTTCCCTCCACCAGGACATTAAAAATGGCTCGTGGCTGGGTCTTCCAGCACGACCATAACCCGAAACATACAGCCAAGGCAACAAAGGAGTGGCTCAAAAAGAAGCACATTAAGGTAATGGAGTGGCCTAGCCAGTCTCCAGACATTAATCCCATCGAAAACTTATGGAAGGAGCTGAAGATCCGAGTTGCCAAGCGACAGCCTCAAAATCTTAATGATTTACAGATGATCTGCAAAGAGGAGTGGGCCAAAATTCCATCTAACATGTGTGCAAACCTCATCATCAACTACAAAAAACGTCTGACTGCTGTGCTTGCCAACAAGGGTTTTGCCACCAAGTATTAAGTTTTATTTGCCAAAGGGATCAAATACTTATTTCTCTGTGCACAATGCAAATAAATAGATATAATTTTGACAATGTGATTTTCTTTTTCTTTTTTAATATAATCTATCTCTCACTGGTAAAATTAACCTAGTCTAAAAATTCTAGACTGTTCATGTCTTTGACAGTGGGCAAACTTACAAAATCAGCAAGGGATCAAATACTTATTTCCTTCACTGTATATTACATTATATTGAGAAAGGTTCTGTGGTGAACCGAAACGTTGCTCACTTGAGGTGAATAAAACAACCATTGAAGTCCTAGTGTTGTTCCTTTGTCCTATGGTTTCTTCTACATTACATTATGTATACATTATATATAAATATTTATTATATATACATTAATATATACCCAAAAGGAGTCAATTATGATTCTAAACTAGAGATTGTTGTAACTATTGGAAGGCCTTTGCAGTATAAAATCACTTTTATTAAAACGGCCTCCCCAGCTGTGACTCCCCAACAACTAGGGAGTGCCTCACCGGTGAGATCTGCCTCGCAGTTTGATGTATACTTTGGCAATTGTTTTTTATTGCTCAAGTACATCTAAAGTAAAAAAATGAAGTATCTTTGCAAATAGACTTGAATAAAAATTTATACAACATCTATGCAGACTATGACCAATCACTGCGTGGAATCTGATCCCCCGCCAGCGCTATAAAAATCTCATAATCAGCACGACGCGGGAGCGGAATGTATATTAGAGAGTGTACTCCCATACTGCAGTGACTACACTGCTAATAACTTAAGGTCCCCACATAACCCCTTTATTGTGTTGGATCTTACTCCAACTTTAAAGGGTAACTAAACTTTTGACAGACTTCTGACATGTCATAGTGACATGTCAGAAGTTTGAATTGGTGGGGGTCCGAGCACTGAAGCCCCCACCAATCGCTCAAATGAAGCGGCAGATGCGCTCATCTAAGCACTCAGGTTTGGCTTTGTCCCGAAATCAATGTATCGGAGAACGGACTCAATAGAAAGTCTATGAGCCCGTACTCCGATACATCGACTTTCCGGAAAAAGCCGAACAGAAACGAAGCAGCTGAACACTCGCATGAGTGCTTCTGCCGCTTTGTTTGAGCGATTGGTGGGGGTCTCGGTGCTCGGACCCCCACCAATCAAAACTTCTGACATGTCACTATGACATGTCAGAAGTTTGTCAAACGTTTAGTTACCCTTTAAGTCTTATTAAATTTCCTCCTGTATGGCTCAATAAGCTGACAGGGTCATGACCAGTTGGGCTATTCCTTGACTTATCTAAAAAATATTCCTAGTGACTTAAATTTTCAGTTCTGGGTGATTTAACGTTTCATTATATAAGTTGAAGAAGATAACATCTGTTGGATGACTTGTCGGAACGGAATGAGACGTTTTTATTGTGCTATACTGACTTGGAGCACATAACGGCCCTTGACAGACACACCGCACCTGTCATACTAATGACTCCTTGATGAGAAACCGAAAAGCTGCGCTTCTGAACAATCCACCCTCCTTTTGAACTTACGCAGAACAAAATCCACTCACTCCCAGCCTCTTGTCCAATAAAATAAAATTAGATTTTCTCTAATGAGCTCTTTTGCTGCTGGCTGGTTTAACAGCGCCTTATGTAATCTATTGACCCATTAACCCTATCAGACTTACAATATGTCACACTTCAATCTCCGTATGGAGGGAAGATTCTCCGATATACAATGGAGTATGTTGATTATCAGAGAAGAAAATGTTCTGGTGTCTTATAATGAGTGTGATCAGTCTATGTGTGGAAGGTATTTACCACTATGCTCAGGAAGGAGGACAACGAAGGAATAAATTGTCACCAAAAGGGAGGAAAATTCCACTTTTATATGCCTCAATTTAAATTTTCTCTTGTATAATTATCACTAATTAGCAGAACAATTCTACGTGACATCTTTACCATTAAACACAGTGCAGTCGCTGCTTCAGAACCAGCTTTCAGCCTTAGGCTACATTCACACGAGAGTGACAGATTTACGCACGTGAAAACGCACCAACATAGGACATGCAGTGAGTTTCACGCAACGGACACTCGCTGCGTGAAAACTCAGTGTGAATAGCCCCATTGAAATCTATGGTGCCGTTTGCTGTGCGTTGTTTCAACGCACTGCACACGGACGAGATTCACGCTCTTGTGAATGAACCCTTAGGGTGCGTTTACACGTGGCGTATTTGCATTGTATTTCTGTAGCATAAAAATACGCTGACGAATACTACAATGTATGCCTATGGATAAAATATTGTGCAATGCAAGAACTAAAGAAATCAGGATAGGCCATCAATACTTGATCGGTCGAGGTCCAACTCCCGGATACAAGTGTGTCGGCGATTCACTGTATGCCGCGGTCCCTTTAAAATAGCTGATCGGTGGGGGGTGCCGGGAGTTAGACCCCATCCGATCAGGTATTGATGGCCTATCCTGAGGATAGGCCAACAATTTCTTTAGACTTCAAAACCCCTTAAAAGTACCAGTAACTGGGAAATGGAAAGAGGCTAGGGTTCCATGGCAACATGGCATCACCTCCGAGTCATGGTACAATTGCAGCATCACCGTGACTTTGAAATTTCCCCTATGGGAAAAAAAAATCATATGTGACTTTTTGCATCTTTTATTCATTAGAGAAACACTTAAGTTGCACTAAAGCAATGACTTTACTGTGATTCATAGGCAACACTGTATTGCTGTGGTGTCCCAGCAATAATAGTCCCATATCCTGTGCTATATGAGTAGCATAGTGTTTATCCACAAGGATCCAAACTATCAAAAGCCCACTTGAAAAGGAGAGAAGCCCATGACCTATTCACTAACCCTTCAAACTAGAAGCCCTGCTGGCGTCAAGGGCAAGTTATGTTCTTATAGATCGGTCATGTGGATCCAGAATTGGGCAAAAACACTATGCAAAATAGCTTTCCTACAGAAGGAAGAAAACTGTCTCTCAATAAAAACAGATGTTTGCAGGAGCGTGGCTTAGTGGGAAGAGGCATGGCTTAAGATTCACCCAATTTGACCAAAATTTTGGCGCAAAATAGTGGACTGAACTAAGACAACGAAGAAGTGGTATAAAGTTAGACCGGTGCGCCAAAGTTATCATCCATCATGAGCCACTGTGTTAAATTTGGCGCATCCGGTCTAATTCTAAGCCACCTGCATAATAGTGCGACAAAGTGAACACAAAGGGCGACAGTCGACGCACAAGCATAGTTTAATACTTCTGACACTAATGGTAATGAGATTTTGGATATGTTAAAAACGTTTTTAGCAAAAATGTATATTTCTAGTGTATCTGTTCCCCCAGGGGCGCAAGTGCCACAGCCTGAGTCGGTTGCGAATCCTTCTGGTATGTTGCTCAGGGATTGATTCACATTTTTTCGGTGTAGCACCGCTGGGTACTCATATTTCTAGTGAGGTGCGTGAAAAGATTGTAAAAATTAAATTTATAGATATTTGGTCACTCGTTTCTGTCGACCAGCTGACGGTGGATAAAGAGAGGCGAATCAAAAAATCGGAAGAGAATAAAACAAAAGTTGCTAAAACCTTTGGTAATTGGTTAAAGGCCTTTTCTAATATGTCCATTTTATCTCAACGAAAGCTAGAAATTTCGCATGAATCATTCACTTATGTAGATACTATATTTTCTGCTCATAAATTACATGGGGGCTCTGCATGGTGGAGATATGATGAGGAGTTTAGGCGTAGGCTAGCATTAAGGCCTGAGGTTGGTTGGGTAACTAAGGCTACTGATGTTTGGATTCAATTAATGTTGTCCCAAAAACATCAAACTCCTTTTCTTGCAGGTTCCTCTGCGGGGGTCCCCGTCTCCGCGGCGGTTAATAGACGCCCAGGGGCATGCTGGTTCTTCAATGAAGGGCACTACATTTTTTGCCTCATGCAATTTTAAGCATGAATTCTCCATTTGCGTGGGTACACATTCAGCCCTCCGTTGTTATAGGACAGAAAAATTACTTAACAAACCGGCTACTGCTGGAAAACCCGAGGACACGAGTGAGTGTAGAAAAGATGCTCCCGTGGCTAGATACCCCAGGAGGCTGGAAGCAGGCATGTTAACTAGGGGTTTCTCGTTTGGTTTTTATATTCCGAATGTTCTACAGTCACCTTTGTTTTTCTCTAAAAACGTAAAATCTGTTAATGAAAATCATGCTTTGGTCCGCGAAAAATTGGACAAAGAGGTTTTAATGGGTAGGATGGCTGGGCCTTTTCTGGAACCTCCTTTACCTAATTTACGAGTCTCTCGCTTGGGCCTCGTTCCAAAGAAGGAGGTGGGTGACTTTAGACCGATACATCATTTGTCCTAACCTCCGGGCGACTCAGTTAATGATGGCACTCCTAAGGAGGATTAAGTGGTAACTTATACCTCTTTCGATAGAGCAGTTTCGCTAGTTGTTGCAGCGGGGCTGGGTGCGCAGTTAGCAAAATCAGATATTGAATCCGCATTTTGCCTCCTCCCGGTACATCCAGATTGTTCATCTGTTGGTATGTCAGTTAGACAAATTTTTCTATGGAGACGTGTTTGCCAATGGGTTGCTCTATATCATGTCGGTATTTTGAGATGTTTAGCAGTCTTCTTGAGTGGGTTGTTCGTTTTGAGACATTCTTGTCTTCAGTGATACATTACCTGGATGACTTCCTGTTCATAGGGACGTCTGATTCCCATCACTGTAAGTTTTAGTTGAATTCCTTTTCGTTCTTTTGCCAAGGTGTTTGGCGTTCCCCTATCAGAGAAGACTGGGAGTCCGGTCCATTGCATTTCGTTCCTGGGCATTCTGATTGACACGAAACGTATGATTCTTCGTTTGCCGGCGGACAAATTGTCACGTCTCTGTTCTGAATTGGACGTCAGCATCGCTGTACGAAAACTAACCCTTTTTTAATTGCAGTCCCTCATTGGCCAATTGGTCTTTGCCTGTAGGATATTCCCGATGGGAAGGTTTTATTTTCCGCGTCGGTTGTCCATGGCAACGGCCGGCATTAAAAAACTTCACCATTTTATATGAATCACTCGGGTGTTGAGGGAGGACCTTCGGGTTTGAAAATCTTTTTTAATGGATTATGATGGTGTTTTTTGTTTTCCCGAACCCGAGATTGATAACAATGATCTACATCTGTTCACAGATGCCGCTGGGTTCGTTGATTATTATTTTCGGTTTTCATTGGTCAGCTGAATGCTGGCTCCGGCAATGGATTGAGAAAAGTTTTCATACAAATCTGACGCTCCTAGAATTGTTTCCAGTGATTGTCGCCATTGAATTATGTAGTCAAGAGATATCTAACAAACGTATACTTTTCTGGTCTGATAACGAAGGTGCGGTTTCTGCAATTAATAATTTGACTTTTAGTTCCTTACCAGTGTTAGGCCTCATGCACATGACCGTAGCCATGTACACGGCCATGATTTTCGGATCGGCCGGGGGTGGAGTGTCAGCCGCAAGCCACCCGCAAATCGCGGGCTGTGCACATGGCCGTGGCCATTATTTTCAATGAGCCCGAACCACAGAACACGGCCGTAATAAGGCTTGCCCGTTCTTTCTGTGGTCCAGGCTCCTGGGCCATGCACGGACCGTGGAAACCACGGTCGTGTGCATAGCCCCATAGGAATGAATGGGGCCGCAATTCTCCCGTGGATTTTCAGGGGCCTTAGCATTAATTCGCCGTCTGGTGCTGAGATGTTAACAGCTTAATGTTGTTTTTAGAGCTAAGCATGTTCCAGGTATTGTCAAAGTGGTTGCTGATGCACTTTCTTGTTCACAGTTGGATCGTTTCAGGGACTTTCATCCACTGGCGGACCAGGATGAGTTCCCCTGCCCATCTTCCCTGTGGGACTTGGAAAATTCCTTGGTCATGCCATGATTTATGACGTCCGAAAGTCTGGTTGATAGGCCATTCCTATATCTATTGGGCATCTCAGAGGGCGTCCCATCGTTCAGGTGGTCTTAACCTGGGCTTTTCTAATGCAGATCTCTCTTGGAGGGGTATTAGGTTCTGCCCGAGATTGTGTCAGTAAGCTCAGTCCATCCACAGCTATCATTGTGATCCACGCCGGGGTAATGATTTGTGTTCCGTGCGATTGGCCGAACTTATTTTTGGTTATTTGTTCAGATTTTAATCGTTTTACGTCTTTCTTTCAAGGCATAGTTGTAAGGTCCGAAATTGTCCCCCGTGTTGTTTGGAACGGAGCTCGAAATCATGCCTCTATTGAGCGGGCAATCGTATTCTGAACATGTGAATATCCCGGCATGTCAGATCATTGGAGTGTGTGGTCTTGCGGCACCGTCAGCTTGAGGGTGACAAGAGGGGCCTTATGTTGCAAGATGGTGCTCACCTCAATGATATAGGCTTGGACATATTTCTATCGGGCCTTCAGGATGCAGTTGAAAGAGCCATTTTCCTTATGTTGGGTGGGGGTAGGAGCTTGGTGTAGGTTTCCACCTTACTCCTTTGACGTATGGTAGGACCTTGTCCCTTTCCAGACCATATGGATGTTCAAGGTAATCACCTGTTGAATCTACTAGGACATGCACACCGCAGCTGCGGTGGCGTGGCATGCTAGATGAATAGATGGCGAACCATTTACGGGCAAGGTTCTCCATATGTCCTTTATTCATTATTGTCAAAAATAAAGCAGTGGCCTACCCCACTTTACCCACATATCAGTTGTCATGGTGTTTTCTTATATATAGTTTCATTTATGTAATTTGTGTAGGCTATGGAGTGGATTCGCATCCCTCCTCCATGTTCAATGCTGCCAGTCAACAAATCTCAGACTGTGACCATGGCTCTATTTTTATTTGCTTTTTGTTAACAAGAAATTACTTATTAACATTGATCAGCATTTTTACAGTTATATCTATATTATTGTTGTTATTTTTATTATTAGTGATAATAGTTACGTCACAATGGGGTGTTGGTGGCTTTTCCAGGCAAGTGCATTATCAAGAAACCTTATAATTACAATAATGAGGTGTACTGGTCTTTGGAAATTATGAGAATACAGGAAAGATATACTGTATATTTTTCATTAACACTATAAGCCTCTTATGTTGCAAAAATGCAAGCAGGGGAGAAGCTATAGCGAGTGCATAGTTAGCAGTTGCATTTGGGCCCTGAACCCTGAGGGGGCCCAAGAGCCCCTCAGCCACATAAGAATACATCAGTATTATAAATAATACATATTAAGTAGGGGCCCTGTTATAGATTTTGCATTGGGGCACAGGAGCTTTAGGCTGGGTTCACACAAAGTTTTTTGCAGGCGGAAAATCTGCCTCAAAATTCCGTTTGGAAGTTTGAGGCAGATTTTCCTCTGCCTGCACGCCGATTTTTGCGGCATTTTAAAACTCTGCGAAACTCATAAAAAAACTCAGTGTGAACCCAGCCTTAAGTTACGCCTCTACATGAGAGGTCACAATAAGTAATTCCTGGACCCTGTTTAACAGTGACAAAACAATTATTGATAATAATAATTTTTGCATAGTAGATGTTAGTATGCCATAATACATTTTACTTATATATTTGAGAATCCCTTTCCCATTTCTACACCTGACTTCATGGTCTCGTGCTTATAGCCTTGATGAAAGTGAAGCAGTTGTCACGATTTAGGGGTATGTGGACCCACTAGGCCTCTTCACCGTAGCAGAGTGGTGGCTGGCCAAAGCACAGTCTATACAAAGTCTATGCAAAGTCCTTAGTGTACCGACTCCAACACTAGGTAAGGCTCAGGAACAAACACAGCACGTGATACAGGATACAGGTAGCAGGTCACGGGAACACTGGGAACAGGATACAACTAAGAGACCATTTGCAGTACGAACATGGTTAGACAACAACAACAACTCTCAGGCAAGGAGTGGAAGGGCAGAGCCCTTTTTATAGTACAGGGTGATCTGGGGATAGGTTAGTGAAGTTTTAACATGTGCGTGCGCTCGTCCGGGACCGAGTGTGCGCGCGCACCCTAAGACTGGGTTCACACGACCTATTTTCAGACGTAAACGAGGCATTTTATGCTTCAATTTACGTCTGAAAATACGGCTCCAATACGTCGGCAAACATCTGCCCAATCATTTGAATGGGTTTGCCGACGTACTGTGCCGACGATCTGTCATTTACGCATTGCTGTCAAACGACGACGCGTAAAAAAGACGGCTCGTCAAAAGAAGTGCAGGACACTTCTTGAGACGGAATTTTAGCCATTTTTCATTGATTCCAATTAAGAACAGCTCCAAATTACGGCCGTAATTGACGCCTCGCAAAACGCGAGTACATGCAATTACGTCTGAAATTACGGAGCTGTTTTCTCCTGAAAACAGCTCCGTAATTTCAGACGTAAATGCAGTTATCGTGTGCACATACCCTTACATTCATAGCAGAGCCGGACGGCCGTGAGTGCTGGTGTCTCCTAGGAGGGAGACGCTGGCAGGATGCCAAAGGTTTGTGGTCACGGCCATCGTGAGGTAAGGAACCGTGTCGGTCCGTGACCACAGTTGTGACAACGGTGCTCGTGCAAGCACTGCGGCCACTTCAAAACAGCTGATCGGGAATCCCGGGGGTGCCGAGAGTCGGACCCCGACCGATCACATATTGATGGACTATCCTGAGGATTTTTTGGGCCTGGACAACCCCTTAAAGGTATCTTTCAGTTTAATGGAGACGTAGTATGGTACCCATAGAAGCCTCTGAGACTCTACTCTACATACATACTGTATGTCCTAATTTAATATGGCGCAATAGAGAAATTTGTTCTCTTTTTATACGGAACTAAAGGGACTCCGTGTGCTGCAATACAGCATGAGGCCTAAACAAATGGAGAGTGTGTGAGCTTACTGCTAGACGTGACTCCGTGACAGCTAACGTGTTTTAGCTTTGGATTTTTGCGGTCTACAAATATGCTATCTATATAATCTTCACACCCTGGTTTATCTCATTCAGCAATCCCTGCTTTGTTTATATGTCAGAATGATGGTGCATATAGGGAGGGTGCGGGTACATTGGTTACATATCTTCTGGATCAAAACATTTTGCTAGCCTCTTAAAGTATACAGCGTTCATGCTGAATGTATATACATGTAAGGATACACTTTGTATGGTGTGTCTTTCATAATATCTTTACTAATCTCAAACTAGCTTGGCGGTGAGCTGGTATACCTGATGAGGGTATCTCTAGAATTGGAAGAACCGTGCTAAGTGTTGTCCTACGACAGCATCTATTTGCCGCGGTTCTCTAAAGATTTGTGTTCTTGATGTATCTGCGTACCTCTCGATATTGTATATTATCATATATAGTTTAATTTACTGCTGCATGCTTCTAGTTGCACACCTGTTACATAATTACAGTGGCATTGCCAGGATCTGAAAAGATCAGGAGCACAAGCCCTAAGGCACATGTTTCACCCCCCCCCCCCCCAAATGTAAATATTGAAAACAGCATAGCTATAAATCAACTTTAAGAACACGATAGGCCTTTATACAGCGGCTCATAGTAGCAGTGCCCCCTAGTGTTCCCCCCGCACAGTAATGGTGCCCCCTGTGTGTCCACACAGAACTGATGCCCTCTGTGTGCCCCCACACAGAAATGTTGCTCCCTGTGTACCCTCACACAGTTATGTTGCCCCACACACAGTAATGGTGCCTTCTTAGTTCCCCTCACAGTAATACTGTCCCAACACACTGCAAAAGTGCCCCCCCTTAATATTAGCGCCAACTTAGTTCCCTCCAAACCGTAATTGTGCCCCTGACTCAGTACTGGTGCTCCCTTAGTGCCCTCAATCAGTATTGGTGCTTCTTTGTGCCCCCACTCAGTATTGGTGCTTCTTAGTTCCCCACTCAGTATTGGTGCCCTTTAATGCTCCTACTCAGTAACTGTTCCCCCTTAAAGCCACACTCAGTATTTTTGCCCTTTAATGCCCCTCCTCAATAATGAATCCCCCTTAAAGCCCCACTCAGGAATGGAGCCCCTTAGTGCCTCCACTCAGTAATGCTGCCCCATAGTCCGCCACTCAGTAATGCTGCTCCCATAGCGCCCCTACTCAGTTATTCTACCCCACAGTGCCCCCACTCAGTAATACTGCTTCCATAGTGCCCCTACTTAGTGATGCTGTCCCGTTTTGTACCCTGCCTCCGGCAGGGCTTAATAGAGGCCTGTCGGAAACGCGATATACTGCAATACATTAGTATTGCAGTATATAGTGCAAGCGATCCAACGATCACTGTTTCAAGTCCCGTAGGGAAACTATTAAAAGAAATAAAAAATTAGTAAAATACAGGTTTTTTTTATGTACAAAAAAAAGTTTAAAAAAAAAACTTTTCCCATTTTCCCCCTTAAGCATTGTACATTTTTTTTTAATAAACATAATTGGTATCGCTGCATCCGTAAAAGTCTGAACTATTGAAATATAACATTATTTAAAGTGCACGGTGAACGCGTAAAAAAATAAAAAATTAAACTGCCAGAATTACTGTTTTATGGTCACCTCATCTCCCACAAAAAATGGAATAAACAGTGATTAAAAGTCACATGTACCACAAAATGGTACCATTAAAAACTACAGCTCGCCCCGCAAAATATAAGCTCTCATACCGCTCAATTGATGGAAAAAAAAAGTTATGCCTCTCAGAATGTGGCAACGCAAAATAAATTTTATTTTTTACAATTAGTTTTTCCTTGTAAAAGTAGTAAAATAGGAAAAAAAAACAATATCAATTTTCATAGACATGTTAATAATATGCAAATCATACAAAAATGGACAAAATATTCCAAAATATAAAAATATATTCCAAAATATTCCAAACATCTTGATATATTCAGTATCGAGTATGAGCCCCACGCATTTACATGCCTTCGCATGCTATCAATGAGGTTATTAATGGTTGTCTGGAGAATGTTATGCCACGCGCAATGCACTTGGGCACGCAAGTCATCAAGATTGGTTGCTGGCAACTCCCTTTGCAATTGCCGACCAATGACGTCCCAGATGTGGGAAGGAGAACCATTTGGAGCTCAAATTTAGCTGGAATGGTTTTCGTGTGCCATGTCACATTTGCTAAGTGCCTGCGGGACCAAAACAGTAGGAACCTCCCAAAAGTGACCACATTTTGGAAACTACACCCCTTAAGGAATCTATCTAGGGGTATAGTAAGCATTTAGACAACACTGGTCTTTTGCAAAATTTAATGGAATTAGGCCGTAAAATGAATATCAGCGTTTTTTTCCACTAAAAAGTTGAATTTTTTCATTTTTACAAGGGATAAAGAGGAAAAAGCACCCCAATATTTATAAAGCAATTTCTCCCGAGTACGGCAATACCCCATATGTGGTAATAAACTGCTGTTTGGACACACGGCAGGGCTCAGAAAGGCAGGAGCGCTATTGGGCATGCAGATTTTGCTGGCTTGGTTTTTGGGCGCCATGTCGCATTTGCAAAACCCTGAGGTACCAGAGTACAGTAGAAGCCCCCAAGAAGTGACCCCATTTTGGAAACTGCACCCCTCAAGGCATTTAACGTTTGCCTGGACATATGACAGAGCTCAGAAGTGAAGAGCAACATGCGCATTTGAGGTCCATTTTGGTGATTTTCACAGCATTGGCCCACAATTGCAGGGCTCTGAGGTCAAATAGCAAAACAAACCCCCAAGTAGTGACCCCTATTTTGGAAACGACACCCCTTGAGGTATTTTAAGGGGTGTAGCGAGCATTTTGCCCCCACAGGTGTTTTTCCATCAGTAATTAATGCGCAGCGGAAGGTGCAAAGTGAAAATTGCAATTTTCCGCTGATATGCCATTTTAGTGCGCAATATGTTGTGCCCTGTTTGTGCCACCGAAGACACACATCTCGTAAACTGGTTCCCACGGGTATGCCGATGCCATATATGTGGACGTAAACTGCTGTTTGGGCATGCTGTAGGGTTCAAAAGGGAGGCAGTGGCATTTGGTTTTTGGAGCGCAGATTTTGCTTGGCAGTTCTGTTTTGGGTTTTTTTTTTTTTCATTATCAAGATTTTTATTTTGTAGCAACAAAATTACAGCATATATACATTACACAGTTTTGGCAGAAAAATTTGTATCATGTATAAAATACAGATTATAACAGTTTATAAACATTATGAAGATGCATAAACCCAAATAAGTGGTAACCTCCCACTCATCTAAAGAGCATATGAATTAACGTACAGTAGAACTAACTGTACCCCATATACAGTAATATAATACCATAGCCAAGAGGACCAGGCCTCAATAAAGTAAACATTGGTACATATAAGTGCCACAGAAAAATTATAACAACAACACAAGACACCAGACAACAAAGGGAAACACAAACACACATAGCGCATAGAGAAAAAGATCACATAATTTGCTCAGAACCTACCATCAAGCCATAGAGGTAGATCAGTACCACCCCGGAATCCAGACCATACTGCCCAAGTTTGGACAAAGAGCACAGACTTGCCCCTGTCTGCTGACAGTAATTCCTCCATTCTCATTATCCCGTTCACCTCTGTCACCCATTCCGTCAAAGAGGGAACCGTATGAGATTTCCAGTGCCTAGGTATCACCGTTCTCGCCGCAGTCAGAAAATGTCGAAAGATACCCCTTTTGAGGTGTGTGAGAGATCCAGGAACCATGGAGAGTAACCCAATAGATGCCGAGGTCGGAACTTCAATGTGCAAGAGCTTCTTGCCCAAATCAAAAATCTTCCCCCAAAAGGTACGTATCCTGGGACAGTCCCACCAAATATGCAACATGGTTCCAGGAGCTTCCCCACACCTCCAACAATCAGCAGATACCTCCGGAAATATCTTATGCAGCAAAGCAGGGCAACGATACCACCTAGTGAGTATTTTGTAGTTTTTTTCCTGGGCAAAACAAGACATTGGCAATTTATGGGCTAACAGGAAGGCAGTACCCCATTCCTCTTCAGTATGTTGAACCCCCAACTCTTCGTCCCATGCAGAGGTGAAAGACAGTTGAGAAAAGGAACAGCTGGGCAGAAGAACTCCATGCAGGTATGACAATACATGCGAAGGGGCCGTTGGTAAAGATAAATACTTTTCTAAAGGAGTCTTATCCTGTAATAACACCAGACAGTCCTCCAGAGAAGAGAGATAAGAACGCAGCTGTAAGTATGACCACCAGGTTGACCTTCTCCCCGGGCAAGCCTCAGAGACTGCATTCATTGACAACATGACACCTTCAGGAGTAAGGGTCTCAGACAGATATCCACCTTCTCTTCTCTCCCAGCAGAGGAATGTATCCATACCCAACGCCGGAGGGAACGAGGGGTTGTCGAAAAGAGGAGTCATAGGACCCGGCCGATTCACCAGGCACGCAGCCCCCATGATCCGCTCCCATACCACAAGAAACTGACGTGTGAGGAAAGGCAGAGATAGACTATGGCGCTGTAGGACAGTCAACCACGGCAAAGAGGACAATGCAAGAGGAGACATATCTCTTTCGATACGCACCCATTGCTTACCTGTTTCCGAGCGGAACCAATCCACTACCCTCATAATTAGTGCGGCTTGATGGTATCTTTTAAAGTCTGGAAGACCCGCGCCCCCGTCTATTTTTGGGCGACTAAGGACAGCAAAACGAATGCGGGGCTTAGAGGAACCCCACACAAATTTGGTTATAGCCCTATGTAAGGTCTTGAAGAAACCCGCTGGTATTACAATAGGGACAGTCTGGAAAAGGTATAAGAATTTGGGCAAAATATCCATTTTGACCGCATTAATTCGCCCAAACCATGACATCCGGTTCCCTCCATATTCTGCCAACTCCTTCAAAGTACGTTGAAGAATAGGTGTGTAATTCAACGCGAACAAATCTGCCTGTTGCGTGGGCACCTGCACCCCCAAGTATTTTAAGGATGTAGATTGCCATTTGAATGGGAAAACCCGAGCGAGATGGGCAGCCATAGAAGCATCCAGAGATATATTCAAGGCCTCCGATTTGGAGTAATTAACTTTAAAATTGCTTAGATGACCAAAACGCTCAAATTCCTCAGTCAGAGATGGCAAAGAGATCATGGGAGTTGTTATAAATACCAGGAGATCGTCTGCATAAAGCGCTAATTTATGATGCTGTGATCCTACCCGTACCCCATTAACATCAGGGTTGCCCCGCAGTGCCACTGCCAGGTGTTCCATAACCAGTACATACAATAGAGGCGATAGTGGGCACCCCTGTCTCGTGCCATTAGCAATAGACAAGGAATCAGATAGGAGTCCATTAACACGAACCCGAGCCGTAGGCCTATGGTATAATGCCATTATCCTATCCACCATAGTAGTGCCAAGGCCTACCTGTTTTAGGACACTGCGGAGGAACACCCAATGCACTCTGTCAAAAGCCTTCTCGGCATCAACTGACAGCAAGCACATCGGTATCTTACGGGATTGGCAAAATGAAGTTAAAAGGAGAGTTTTGTTGGTGTTATCCCGTGCCTCCCGACCACATACAAACCCCACCTGATCATCCCGTATCAATCCAGGTAACAACGGTGACAAACGAGATGCAAGCAACTTCGCGAAAAATTTTACATCTACATTAATTAATGAGATGGGTCTGAAGTTAGCGCAAGAGGTTGGGTCCTTGCCAGGCTTTGGTAACAGAGTAATGTGAGCCTCGAGGGACTGGGGTGCAAAGGGACACAAGGAAGACACGGAGTTAAAGACTTTCGTCAAAAAGGGAACCAGTTGAGCCTTAAATGTTTTATAAAATTTGTTGTTAAATCCATCAGGCCCTGGACTCTTGCCCAAGGGTGATTCCTTAATAACATGTTCCACTTCTGATTCCACAAAATCCTCCTCGAGTCCCGAAGCCTCCCCCTCCTCTAAAGGCGGTAAAGCCGTACTATTTACATAATCATCTATTTTGTCCCGCAATGCCTCAGCCTGCATATCGTGAAATTGCCCCTTGATGTTATATAAAGTCGAGTAATACTGTTTAAAGCACTCTGTAATACCCACCGGGTCATGAACTTCGCCCCCCGAAGAAGATAGTATTTTAGGGATGTAGGACGCTTGCGTTCGGGGATGTAACATACGCGCTAAAGATCTACCGCACTTGTCTGCAAATTCATATGAGTGTTTTCTCATCCGATCTCTAAACCGGGCGTGTGATTGATCTATAAGAGATCGCAAGGATTCCCTTGCTGTGGTAAGATCTGCAAAAACCTGTGAAGATGGAATTTGTTTATGACATGATTCCAACTCCCTTATCTGAGTCAGGAGACGTGCAATAGAAATCCCTTTCTCTCGCTTCAAACGTGCCCCGTGCTGTATTAGGACTCCTCTAATGACACATTTCAGCGCCTCCCATTGGAGTGGTAAGGAGGTAGGGTCATGCTCATGTACTGCAATAAACCCATCAAGAGCGTCCTTGAGAGCCGACACGCATACTGTATCCTTCAATAAATTATCATTAAGTTTCCAAGACCGAAAATTCGGTACCGAGTCAGGAAACGAAAGGGTCAGGAACACTGGGGCATGATCTGACCAGATCATGGGGCCCACATTAGTACTAGGATGCCAGGTAAGCAAATGGTGACTGATCAAAAAAGCATCTATCCGACTGTACATGTTATGCAAGGGGGAAAAGTACGTATACTCTCTTACCTGAGGGTGCAGAATCCTCCACACGTCAATCAATTGCATGGAATGCATCATAGCCTTTAGTGCCCCCAACTGTGATTTAGGAACAGCAGACCTGCCCGAGGAGGTATCAAGCCTAGGATCAAAGGTCAAGTTAAGATCTCCACCCACAATTAAGACGCCCTCTGTAAACTCTTCCAATTTCTTCAAGAACACTCGCCCCACTCTAGCCTGATCCTGATTGGGAAGGTACAAGTTAGCCAGTGTAAGAATCTTATTGTGCATAGACAATTTTAGAAAGACATATCGACCTCCCGGGTCAACCAAAACATCAATGATTTTATGAGAAAGTGACTTGTGGATACCTATGCTAGCCCCTTTGGACTTGGATTCCGGGTTGGCACTGTGAAACCAAGACGGGAAGTATCTATTCGTAAATTGTGGCATATGGCCCACCTGAAAGTGAGTCTCCTGTAGGAACAAGATGTGTACTCGTTCTTTATGCATGTTATATAAAATTTGTGAGCGTTTTTCCGGGACATTGAGCCCCCTAGCATTGAAGGTACAGACCTTCAATTGCGCCATCAGAATCTTTACCCCGAGGAGCTCAACAAAAGAATGCACTAAGGCAGAGGTGAATAGGACAAAACAGACGAGGAGGGGATATACAACAACAAAGACAAACGAACAGGCGAACTAATCGCCCACTCCTTGAGCTACTCAAGGAGAAACACTCTAACAGACACCGGAATCAACCAGTGAGTCCCTAAGAGGAGAAGTGTCAGGACACAGACCAGCCAGTGCCCCGCACCCCCCCAACCCAGCAATTATATTCAAGCAAGTAATAATATATTATTACAACAGTTAGGAAAACCAAGGCACTTTGCATAACACCCAATAGTAATGAGACAAAGTATGCAGCATTAATATACACCTAGAAATACCTCAAAGGAGCATATTCCTATATACATTCAATGTTATCAAAAGTGCATATACTTGCAAGAGGTACAAGGGATTTTAGAAAACCTTAAGCATTCACGTCTGAAGCACAATGACATTAATCGCACCATACCAATGGACCCTCAGTGTCCAGCAAAAATAAAATCAGTTGCAACGAGCGGTAACACCAATGTGAGTGGCTATAAGAACACAGACTATATTTGCTTTAAATGAGAAACCTCAGAAATATTGCATTGAACTCTGATAACAGAACACAGAAAAGGATATCAGATCGGTTCAGCTAGGCGACCCTCATGCCTACGACCAGGAGAAGCAGGAGACCGACCTCGCCTACGCGCCCGTGGACGCGGCGGCGGGAAGGGAACATAAGGCCAATCAGGGATGGAGACTCGAGGCACACGGAGAGCAGCGCAGAATTCCGGAACATCCCCTGGGTCCCGAACACTCAATAATGACCCATCTCTGCGGACCTGTAGCTGAAAGGGGTGACCCCAAGAATAAGAGATCTCATGCTCCCTCAATACATCCAACAGAGGACGAAGCACTCTGCGCTTATCCAGAGTCATTTTGGACAAATCCGATAGCAGTTGAATCTTAACCCCTTGCAATAAAACTTCCCCTTTATCACGGGCTTTTCTCATTATCTGCTCCTTGAGAGAGAAAAAATGGACACGACATAGCACATCTCTAGGCCTGTCTGGATCCGGGTTCCGAGGACCCAGGGTCCTGTGGGCTCTATCCAACTCAATAGGATCTGCAGCAGGGCGTCCCAGTAAGGTATTAAATAGAGATTGTAAAGTAGGGATAAGTTGACCCGGAGAGATATCCTCAGGAATGCCCCTCAGCCGAATGTTGTTGCGACGATTCCGATTCTCATGATCCTCAGCCAAATTAAATAATGCATGAATCTGATGAGAGTGCTGATCTAAACGGGCGTCCTGAGAAACTTGTTGCTGTGAAATAACTGAGACATCGCTCTCCATACGCTGCACCTGATCTGACAATTGGGATAGGTTAGTGGTGAGAGATTGTATCTCAGACTTGTATGTCGTTTCCAGACGATTAACATAACGCTCCATGTCCTGCTTAGTGGGTAAAGCTGATAACTGACGTCTCAAGCCCTGTAAATCATCCCCAAGGGCAGATGCACCTCCCATTGACGTTGAGGGGTGAAGATCCATATCTATATGAGATGTGGAAGGCAGCAATGCAGGACCCGGCACATGCGGGAGGGAAGATGGAGAGACTCGGCCGCCATGACAGGCACCACGTGACACGCCATCCCGCGCAGGCAGCGCCATCACATCCCCAGCAGAACTCGGTGTGACCCCATCTAGCCTGGAGGGAACCAGCCCCGATGCACCGGACAATGAAGGAAAGGTACCATCAGTACCTGAAGCAGCAACGCCGGCCGCAGATGAAATCCCCTCAGGGAGCAAGGACTCGGTGCCATCGCGTCTCTCCTCTGTCGGCGCCATCTTGGAAACTGCTCCTGCCCCAGCGTCGGTCAGAAAACGCTGAATAGACCCAGCTGCAGACATCTGCCGAGTATGATAATGAGTCCCCGAAGAGGCCCTGGACTTCCTAACCATCAGGTTAGTAAATATATGCGCTTTTGATGCTTTTAAATTAGCTTATGATCGGGTTGAAAGGAGTGCAGGCGCGGAGCTCTCAGAAAGCACGTCCGGTCAGCGCCATGTCCAAGCCACGCCCCCCTGTTTTGGGTTTTGATGGTATTTCAGTTTGTAATGTGGGGGCATATGTAAGCTGTGCAGAGAACATCAGGGCATAATAAGAGGGTATAATAATGCGGTAAATAAATAATATTTCAGAGATATGTGGCCGATGTCGCACTGATAAATGGGCCCAGACGTTATCTGCTTTTGAACACTGCACATTTTGTGTCGCTATATTCTTAGAGCCAGAACTTTTTTTATTTTTCAGTCAAAAAAGCTGTGTAAGGGCTTGTTTTTTGTGGGACGAGTTGTAGTTTTTATTGGTACCATTTTGGGGTACATGCGACTTTATGACCACTTTTTATTCCATGTTTTGTGAGGGGTGGTGATAAAAAAAATAGTGTCTTTTGCGGTTTTTTTGCGCGTACACCGTGCTGGAAAAATAAAATTATAGTTTTATAGTTTGGGTCGTTACGGACGCGGCGATATCAAATATGTGTACTGTTTTTAACATTTTCCCTTTTTTCCAATAATAAAAGGCTTATTATATGAAAAAAGGCAGTGTTTGTTTTTATTAACTTTTAATATTTTAAACTTTTTTTTTTGTCCCACTAGGAGACTTGAGGTCCTGCACCTCTGATCTTTATTCTAATGTGCGCTACCCACGTAGTGCAATGCATTAGAGCTGTCAGTCATTCACTGACAGCAAGCCTATTAGATGCGATCGCGGCATCTGAGGGGTTAATGGCAGGGATCGGATCTATCTCCGTTCCCTGCCGTTACAGCACAGTGTCAGCTGTAAACATACAGCTGGCACCAACAGCTGATGTCGCAGGCTCAGCTTCTGAGCCTGCGCCATCATGAAATTGCCTCTGGGTGGGACCTAGCAGGCTTCCGTACTTGGCAGACGGGAGGTCATTGTTAGGCTTCCGGTCTGCCGGAGCAGTCATCAGAACCCCGCGATTTCATTGCAGGGTTCCGATCGGCTTGTAAACACCATAGATGCAGCTCTCGGTTTTGAGGGCTGCATCTAAGGTGTTAATCGGCCGGATCGGAGGCTAGCTCCGATCCTGGCCTTGAAGCAGTGATAGCGTTAAGCTATCACTGCTTTTAAACTGTGTCTGCCGACACAGTGCCCTGTTAATGCTGTGACGTAATAGTCCGTCAGTTTGCGTTAACAGGACAACTCCTGTGACGGACTATTACGTCACATAGCGGGTAGTGTAACCTTAGACCAGGCAGTCGGAAAATGTGGCAAATATATGACAGTGGTGCACGCTGCATGATAAATTTTTTGCACCTAGCTATACTTGCTAGACACTTTTCTTTATACCACCTTTGACATACCTCACAACTTTCAATTTGTTTTCCTTTTAAGCCACGCCTCTAACCTCGCCTATACACACCTGGTTCAGCCCACACAGTATCAAGCTCCCATAGGGCCTCCCCACAGTATAAAGCCCCCATAATACCCCCACACAGTATAATGCCACTATAGCTGCCTCCCACACAGTATAATACTCCATATTGCCTCCCATACACTATAATGCCAAATAGCTGCCCCTGCACAGTATAATGCCCCCATAGATGCATCCATAAGGTATAAAGCCAACACAGATGCCCCCATACAGTATAATGCCACATATTGCCACAATGCCCCTGTAGTTAGTGCCGCAATGCCCACTATAGATAGCACCCAAATAGATTGTGTCAATGCCCACATACCACCATAGTGCCACAGTGCACACATATTAAGTGCCAGTGCCCACATAGTGCCACAGTGCACATATAAGGGTCTGGAGAGGTGCAAACATCTGTTCTAAAATGAAATGCGCCTTATTGCGGCACATTTTTCAACACACATATGAATCCATCAAAGTTTGAGAGCGTTGCTATTATACAACCAGAAGCGTACAAAGAGCAGGAGGCCCCATAGCAAAAAATAAATAAATGGTGTGGGGTGGCATAATGTACAGTAGCTGGACCACAGCTCAGGGTTACATTGATTTGGTTGTGGAACCAGTGGTACGGCCTTTTCTCCAAAGTGTCCGAGAAGCCGTTTTACAACAGGACAACGCCAGGTTGCATGTTGCTTGTGCTACTGTGAGCAGCCTGCGTGGCCTAAACATGCTACGATTGTCTGCAGAGTCTCTGGACTTGTCTCCCATCGAGCACATCTAGGACGTCATTGGTCGGCAATTGCAAAGGGAACTGCCAGCAGCCAATCTTGATGACTTGCTTGCCCAAGTGCATTCAGCGTGGCATAACATTCCCCAGACAAACATTAATAACCTCATTGATAGGAGCGTATAAGTGCCTGTATTTCTACACGTGGGGCTCATACTCGATACTGAATATATCAAGATTTGGAATATTTTGGAATATATTTTTATATTTTGGAATATTTTGTCAATTTTATATCATTTGCATATTATTAACATGTCTATCGATCCTGTGATTTCCACAATTCTAAAAACGTTTCCTTCTTGGTGTTGCAATTTCAATGTTGAGGAGTAGAGATGAGCGAACCGGGACAACCGAACCCGGTTTCGGTCCGAACATCGCGAAAAGTTCGGGTCACAGCGAATCCGAACTTCACCGGGTTCGGCCGAACACGTTTTGACCGAACCCGGGCGGGTAGAAAAAACATTACAAAAATATTATACTAATCGGCAGCCACTTGTCTCTATCAATCACTGATAGAGAAAAGACAATGGGGAAAAAGATAGAAAAATAGGAATTTCCCTCTGGCGCATCCTTCGTTGAAAAATTATTTCCATTCAAGAGAGGTGTTTTCAGGCTAAAAACGGACTTTATTCAGGTACAATTTACAACAAAAAAGTTTCGAGATCGTACTGATCTCTTCCTCAGGTAGCGTACGAGTGTTTAACAATGGAAAACAGTGTCTGTTTTATAACACAGATGAGGAGTTAACAAAGAAACAACTACCGGGTCAGATTGGCAGGTCAAACAACAGTTCAAAAGAAAGGTATGTATAAATAATTAGTTTTTCTGTTAAAATTCAATCTTAATGTAAACATAATTTGTTTAAACCTTATGTGTTATAATAAAATTATTTTGGTCTTATATTTGTCCATAGGATTAAATATATAAATATACAATGGTAAAAACGGTATCCATATTTAAAAGGGGCAGAACGACCTGTCATATCAGAGAGCGGGTACTATGAATATATTATAAAATTAAATGAACAACTAAAATGATTTAAAATGAGAGAAGTATAGTTATAATATTGAATAAAATATATTAAAATGTCAAAACATCACTTTTGATATGCAAGAATATCTGCCCTCAAAAATTTAAAAAAGAACAAAAATATAGTCATTAGATCAGCAGATAAAGGCGGCGGCATTGTCATACAGAACACTACAGATTACCACTCTGAAGCCACTAGGATTCTATCAGATACGAATTATTACATAAAATTAAACCATAATCCCCTCCTCACAATCACAGAAAAACTAAAGCATTTGATCAATCAGGCTTTTCTAAATAAAATACTAAATACAAGAGAAAAAAAACAATTTAATACCCTCCAATATCAACATGCCATTTTTTTATCATCTGCCCAAAATACATAAAAACGCTAAAATACCACCGGGCAGACCTATCATATCGGGAATCCAATCACGGACCTGCCATTTATCCCACTATTTGGAAATACTTCTTCAAAAGTATGTTGTGGAATTCCCAAGTTACCTTAACCCCTTCCCGCTCCTGGACGTACTATTAGGTCATGGTAACTATAGCGTTCGCGCTCCATGACCTAATAGTACGTCTCGGGAGTAACGGCCGTTTCGGCCGTCCTCCTGACACGTACAGGAGCTGTGACAGCTGCTGTCTCGTACAGCAGCTGTCACAGCTCCTACAGCGGGGACCGATCACTGTGTCCCCGCTGATTAACCCCTTAAAAGCCGCGTTCTATAGAGATCGTGGCTTTTTAGGGGTTAAGCTGCCAACGCCGGCCTGCTACACGATAGCGGCCGGCGATGGTGACTATGGCAACCGGACACCAAACAATGGCGTCCGGCTATGCCATAGACGGTAGCCTAGTGGGTCCTGACAACGTCAGGACCCACTATGCTTGCTGTCAGTGAGTAGCTGACAGTTCTAATACACTGCACTACGCATGTAGTGCAGTGTATTAGAATAGCGATCAGGGCCTCCTGCCCTCAAGTCCCCTAGTGGGACAAAGTAATAAAGTTAAAAAAAAAAGTAAAAAAAAGATGTGTAAAAATAAGAAAATAAAAGTTTTAAAAGTATTAAAAGTAAAAATCCCCCTTTTTACCTTATCAGTCATTTATTATTAATAAAAATATATAAACAAACAAATAAACTATACATAATTGCCGCGTCTGTAACGGCCTGAACTACAATATTTTTTCGTTATTTATCCCGCACGGTGAACGCCGTAAAAGAAAATAATAATAAACCGTACCACAATAACAATTGTTTGGTCACTTCACCTCCCAAAAAATGGAATAAAAAGAGATCAAAAAGTCACATGTACCGAAAAATGGTACTGATTGAAACTACAGTTCGTTACGCAAAAAATAAGTCCTCGCACGGCTTTATTGATTGAAAAATAAAAACGTTCTGGCTCTTAGAATAAGGTAACACAAAAAGTGAATGATTGTTTACAAAACGTATTTTATTGTGCAAACGCCATAAGACATAAAAAAAAACTATAAACATCTGGTATCGACGTGATCGTATCGCCCCGCAGAATAAAGTGAATATGTCATTTATAGCGCACGGTGAACGCTGTAAAAAAAATAGAATAAAAAAACAATAGTAGAATGGCTGTTTTTTAGTCACCACGCCACCTAAAAATAGAATAAAAACTGATCAAAAAGCCGCATGCACCCCAAGAAAACTACAATGGATTCCTCAAGGGGTCTAGTTTCCAAATTGGGGTCACTTTTGGGGGGTTTCCACTGTTTTGGCACCACAAGACCTCTTCAAACCGGACATTTTGCCTAATAAAAAAGAGGCCTCAAAATCCACTAGGTGCGCCTTTGCTTCGGAGGCCGGTACTTCAGTCCATTACCACACTAGGGCCACATGTGGGATATTTCTCAAAACTGCAGAATCTGGGCAATACGTATTAAGTTGCGTTTCTCTGATAAATCCTTTTGTGTTGTAAAAAAAATGGTATAAAGAGGATTTTCTGACAAAAAAAAATGTAAACTTCACCTCTACTTTGCTCTAAATTTCTGTGAAACACCTAAAGGGTTCATAAACTTTCTAAATGCTGTTGTGAATACTTTGAGGGGTCTAGTTTCTAAAATGGGGTGTTTGATAGGGGTTTCTAATATATGGGCCCCTCAAAGCAACTTCAGAACTGAACTGGAACCTAAAAAATAAATAAATGAGGCAATACTTCGCTTCTTACATTATACTGATAATGAGCCATGCCCACCCCGAGATGACCCCAGTTTTGACCGTTTGTATAAACGGAGACCCCTATTAGACCGTTTCAGTGCCCGGTTTTCCCAAGCATTCACCCCCAAGAAGTGTATTTCTATTGATGAGTCCCTGGTACATTTTAAAGGGAGGGTTCAATTCCGCGAGTACCTGCCGGGTAAGAGGGCAAGGTATGGCGTGAAGATGTATAAGCTGTGCGACAGTGCATCAGGGTATACCTACAGGTTTAGGATATATGAAGGAAAGGCCACCCCCAAACCAGACTGCATCCTGGACTACAATAGGTACATGGGAGGGATGGACTTGTCAGATCAAGTCCTGAAGCCGTACAGCGCCATGCGGTGTGGTATAAGAAGCTGGCCGGGCACATCATACAGATGGCTTTGTACAATGTGTACGTGCTACGTCGATGTGCAGGCCAGACGGGAACTTTCCTGGAATTTCAAGAGGTGATTATCAAGAACCTAATCTTTAGGGACCAAGAAGGGGGGGCACCCAGTACTTCTGGAAGCGAGCCCACACGCATCGTACCAGGGCGGCAACACTTTCCAGGAGAAGTTCCCCAAACTGGCAAGAAGGGAAAAAGTCAAAAGAGGTGCAAAGTCTGCTATAAGAGGGCTATAAGGGATGACACAATATATCAATGTGACACGTGTCCCGAATAACCAGAGCTCTGTATGAAAGAGTGTTTTAAAATTTATCATACATCCCTTGGTTTATAATTTACCCCAATTTTACTTACCCTGATGCACTCCGCACAGCTTATCCCCCCTCGTCTTTCCCCTCTGAGCCCTGCTGTGTGCCCAGGCAGCTGATAACAGCCACATGTAAGGTATTGCCGAACCCAGGAGAACCCACATTACAGTTTATGGGGTGTAGGTCTCCGGTCAAAATGCTCACTACACCTCTAGATGAATGCCTTAAGGGTGTAGTTTTTAAAACGGGGTCACTTCTTGCGGGTTTCAACTGTACTGGTACCTCAGGTGCTTCTGCATACATGACTTCACACTAGAAAATCCCCATTAGGCCAAATGGTGGTCCTTTCCTTCTGAGCCCTTCCATGGGCCCAAACGGCAGTTTATCACCACAAATGGGGTATTACGGCACTCAGAACAAATTGCGCAACAGAATGGGGTATTTTGGTTCTTGTGAAAATAAGCCATTTTCTGCCAAAACGACATATTATTTGAAAAAAATAATTTTGTTTTCATTCCCAGCCCAATTCAAATAAGTTCTGTGAAAAAACTATGGGGTCAAAATGGTCACAACACCCATAAATGAATTCCTTGAGGGGTGTAGTTTCCAAAATGGGGTCATTTGTGGTTGGTTTCTATTGCTTTGATACCTCTGGGGCTCTGCAAATGCGACATGGCACCCGAAAACCAATCCAGCAAAATCTGGACTCCAAAGAACAAATAGCGCTCCTTTGCTTCTGAGCCCTCCCATGGGCCCAAACAGCAGTTTATCACCACAAATGGGGTATTGCCGCACTCAGGACAAATTGGGCAACAAAATGGAGTATGTTATTTATTCTGAAAATAAGAATTTTTGAGCGAAAATGACATATTATTGGAAAAAATATATATTTTTAAATTCCCAGCCCAATTCAAATAAGTTCTGTGAAGAAACTATGGGGTCTAAATGGTCACATTACCCATCAATGAATTCCTTGAGGGGTGTAGTTTCCAAAATGGGGTTACTTCTGGTGGGTTTCCATTGCTTTGATACCTCTGGGGCTCTGCAAATGTGACATGGCACCCGAAAACCAAACCAGCAAAATTTTCACTCCAAAGAACACACAGCGCTCCTTCCCTTCTGAGGCCTCCCATGGGCCCAAACGGCAGTTTATAGCCACAAATGGGGTATTGCTGCACTCAGGAGAAATTGGGCAACAAAATGGAGTATTTTGTTCCCTGTGAAAATAAGAAATTTTGATAAAAAATTACACCTTATTGGAAAAAATGTCATTTTTTTAATGTCACAGCCCAATTGAAATAGGTGCTGTGAAAAAACTGTGTGGTCAAAATGCTAACAACAACCATAAATGAATTCCTTGAGGGGTGTAGTTTCCAAAATGGGGTCACTTCTGGCGGGTTTCCATTGCTTTGTTACCTCTGAGGCTCTGCAAATGCGACATGGCACCTGAAAACCAATCCAGCAAAATCTGGACTCCAACAAACACATAGCGCTCCTTTCCTTCTGAGCCCTCCCATGGGCCCAAACGGCAGTTTATCAGCACAAATGGGGTATTGCCACACTAAGGACAAATTGGGCAACAAAATGGGGTATTTTGTTCCCTGTGAAAATAAGAAATTTTGATCACAAATGACATTTTATTGGAAAAAATGAAATTTTTTTCATTTCACAGCCCAATTCAAATACGTGCTGTGAAAAAACTGTGCTGTCAAAATGGTAACAACAACCATAAATGAATTCCTTGAGGGGTGTAGTTTCCAAAATGGGGTCACTATTGGGGGATTCCTACTGTTTTGGCACCTCAACACCTCTTCAAACCTGGCATGCTGCCTAAAATATATTCTAATAAAAAAGAGGCTTCAAAATTCACTAGGTGCTTCTTTGCTTCTAGGGCTTGTGTTTTAGTCCACGGGTGCACTAGAGCCACATGTGGGACATTTCTAAAAACTGCAGAATCTGGACAATACATATTTAGTAGTGTTTCTCTGGTAAAACCTTCTGTGTTACAGAAAAAAAAATGAATAAAATTGAAATTCAGCAAGAAAAATGAAATTTGCAAATTTCACCTACACTTTGCTTTAATTCCTGTGAAATGCCTGAAGTGTTAAAAAACTTTCTAAATGCTGTTTTGAATACTTTGAGGGGTCTAGTTTTTAAAATGGGGTGTTTTATCAGGGTTTCTAATACATAGGCCCCTCAAAGCCACTTCAGAACTCAAGAGGTACCTTAAAAAAAAGGCTTTTGAAATTTTCTTAAAAATATGAGAAATTGCTGTTTATGTTCTAAGCCTTGTAACGTCCAAGAAAAATAAAAGAATGTTCAAAAAACAATGCCAATCCAAAGTAGACATATGGGAAATATGAACTAGTAACTATTTTGGGTGGTATAACTGTCTGTTTTACAAGCAGATGCATTTAAATTCTGAAAAATGCTATTTTTTCAAAATTTTCTCTAAATTTTGCAATTTTTCACCAATAAACACTGAATATATCAACCAAATTTTACCACGAACATGAAGCCCAATGTGTCACGAGAAAACCATCTCAGAATCGCTTGGATAGGTTTAAGCATTCCGACGTTATTACCACATAAAGTGAAATATGTCAGATTTTAAAAATGGGCTCTGAGCCTTAAGGCCAAAACTAGGCTGCGTCTTTAAGGGGTTAAGGTTTCTACACAATTAATAAGGGAGCTTGGTTCAATCACCATGACAGATAACTCACTTCTCATCACTTTAGATGTTAATTCCCTATATAGTAACATTGAGCATGAGATAGGTTTGAAAAACCTAAAAATAAGATTAGACAGAGATCCACTCCTTTTACCATCACAAAATGAATTTTTAATTAAAAGCATGGAATTCATTCTCAAAAATAATATTTTTACTTTTGATAAAGGAATATATCACCAAACGAGAGGTACAGCCATGGGGACACGTGTAGCACCCAGCTATGCTAATATTTTTATGGGTATGTTTGAAGAGGTACATATTTGGCAACACATGTGGGCAACCACCCATCTGACTTTTTTTAGGAGATTTATAGATGACCTCTTTATTATTTGGAAGGGAGATGTCTCCTCTGCTCTATCTTTTTGCCAGTCCCTGAATAATAACATTTGGGGCATCAGTTTCACTTTTAACATCCAAGAAAAAGAAATTCAATTTTTAGACTTAGTAATCACTAAATCGAAAGAAAATGTTATAACACAAACTCACTTTAAACAGGTGGACAGTAATAGTTACCTGGACTACAAAAGCGGCCACTATCGAAAATGGCTCCAGAACATACCTTATAGCCAATACATGCGCATCAGGAAAAACTGCACATCAAATACAGATTTCAACATACAAAGCCGTATCATTTATAAACGTTTTAGAGAGAAAAATTATCCCTGCACTCTTCTGTCTGATGCATATAAAAAAAACAAAAGACTTAAAACAACTGGATTGTGTTAAGATAGCTGAGCCAAAAAAAGCAATACCAAGTAAAGAAAAAAACTATTAATTTTCATTTAATTTTATTACAAAATACAATAGCGAACATAAAAAAATTAGGGACATCATGTGCAAACATTGGCACATCTTGCAAAGAGACCCATTTTTAAAACACAATTTACCATTGAAGCCGTTAATTACTTTCAGAAGAGCAAAAACCATAAAAAATATACTAGCACCCAGCAGAGTAAATTTTTCTGATCACAAAAATGAAACCTACCATTGTCAAACATACCAAAAAAGGCAGTTTGAAATGTGGGAGAATAAGATGCCTATGTTGTAATATAATTACTGAAACTGATACGTTCACATCAAATCAAAGAAAAAATATATATAAAATTGATAAGCATTTAAATTGTCAGTCACAATATGTTATATATCTGATAAACTGCCAATGTGGCTTACAATATGTGAGCAGAACTACACAACAATTACACTGCCGTGTAAATAAACATAGGTCCAACTGCAAGAATAAATTTATCCTACATAGTGTCTCCAGACACTGTATGTTGTCACATAGTAATAATTTTGATTGTTTCAAAATTAGGCTTTATTCAGACGAACGGGAAATACGCGCGTTGCATGGACTTATATTAGTCTATGGGGCCGTGCAGACATGTGCGTGAGTTTTGCGCTGCGTTGGTCCGTTGCAAAAAACTCACGACATGTCCGTTGATTCAGCGTTTTCAACGCATCACGCACCCATTGAAGTCAATGGGTGCGTGAAAACCACGCAGGCCGCACGGAAGCACTTCCG
The DNA here is from genome assembly GCF_050947455.1 of Rhinoderma darwinii. Taxonomy (NCBI): domain Eukaryota; kingdom Metazoa; phylum Chordata; class Amphibia; order Anura; family Rhinodermatidae; genus Rhinoderma; species Rhinoderma darwinii. The sequence continues at coordinate 51,249,661 of NC_134699.1, forward strand.
TGCGAACTGCGTGATTCCCGCAAGAGCTGTCAAAAGGATGAATGTAAACAGAAAAGCACCACGTGCTTTTCTGTTTACAAACATCCAAACGGAGTGTCTTTGAGAAGAGCGAACCCGGACAACCGAACCGAACTTCACTGGGTTCAGCCGAACTCGTTTTGGCCGAACCCGGCAAAAAAATATCCGGTACGCGACGTCAGGAGATAGTCACTGTCCAGGGTGCTGAAAGAGTTAAACTGTTTCAGCACCATGGACAGTGACTTCCGATCACAATATACATGAACGTGTTAAAAAAAAAAAAGTTCTAACTTACCTATAACTCCCGGCTTCTTCCTCCAGTCTGACCTCCCGGGATGACAATTCAGTCCAAGTAACAGCTGCAGCCAATCACAGGCCAAACCCAGGCTGCAGCGGTCACATGGACTGCCGCGTCATCCAGGGAGCTGGAGCCAGATGTCAAGAGAGGCGCGTCACCAAGGGCGCGTCACCAAGGACGCGTCACCAAGGCAACGGCCGGGAAGTTCTCGGTAAGTACGAACCTCTTTTTTTTTTTTAACAGGTTGCTAGATATGGTGATCGGAATTCACTGTCGAGGGTGCTGAAAGAGTTACTGCCGATCAGTTAACTCTTTCAGCACCCTGGACAGTGACTGACGTCGGCTAGAATCATCTCTATGATGGCGGCTGCGCGAAAATCACGCAGCCGCGCATCATACACGGATGACACACGGAGCTGGCAAGTGATTTTTGCGCGCTCAAAACGCCGCGTTTTTGCGTCCGCAAAAACGCCACGTTCGTGTGAATCCAGCCTTACCCCCATTGAACAAATCACGGCATCTAACACCAACAGATTTGCGACTTTATGCAACAGAGAGAACTTCTGGATCTACAAATTAAAAACATTAGTTCCAGAAGGATTGAACGAAAAAATGGAGACAGTCTTCTAATTATAACAAAAGTATCACTTATTTATAATAAAGCTTTTATAATAGGATAATTTCTTGAAGCTAAGAACGCAATAACGGCAAGTGGTTGCTTTTATACATTGAACGAGTATCTACACTAAAAACAAAATAATTTATTATTGTTAACGAATTATGATAATAAAAATATAGTACTATGATATGATTATATAAAAAATAATGATATTCATTCATTATAAAGTTGGTTAACCGCAATAAAAACGAACGATTTTAATTCTTGCATATCAAAAGTGATGTTTTGACATTTTAATATATTTTATTCAATATTATAACTATACTTCTCTCATTTTAAATCATTTTAGTTGTTCATTTAATTTTATAATATATTTATAGTACCCGCTCTCTGATATGACAGGTCGTTCTGCCCCTTTTAAATATTGATACCGTTTTTACCATTGTATATATTTATATATTTAAAATGGACAAATATAAGACCAAAATAATTTTATTATAACACATAAGGTTTAAACAAATTATGTTTATATTAACATTGAATTTTAACAGAAAAACTAATTATTTATACATACCTTTCTTTTGAACTGTTGTTTGACCTGCCAATCTGACCCGGTAGTTGTTTCCTTGTTAACTCCTCGTCTGTGTTAGGGTATGTTCACACGATGAGAGGCATTTACGTGTGAAAAGACCGACTGTTTACAGCTGCCTCGTTTCACACGTAAATGCTCCTCCTCGTAATTTACGAGGCGTCTGTGACGCTCGTAAATCTTGAGCTGTTCTTCATTGTGTTCAATGAAGAACGGCTCAAATTACGTTGCAAAGAAGTGCCCTGCACTTCTTTGCCGAGGCAGTCAATTTACGCGTCGTCGTTTGACAGCTGTCAAACAACGACGCGTAAATTACAGGTCGTCTGCAAAATACGTCGGCAAACCCATTCAAATGAATGGGCAGATGTTTGCCGACGTATTGTACCCCTATTTTCAGACGTAAAACGAGGCATAATACGTCTCGTTTACGTCTGAAAATAGGTCGTGTGAACCCAGCCTTATAAAACAGACACTGTTTTCCATTGTTAAACACTACCTGAGGAAGAGATCAGTACGATCTCGAAACTTTTTTGTTGTAAATTGTACCTGAATAAAGTCCGTTTTTAGCCTGAAAACACCTCTCTTGAATGGAAATAATTTTTCAACGAAGGATGCGCCAGAGGGAAATTCCTATTTTTCTATCTTTTCCCCATTGTCTTTGAAACATCGAGTCTGTTCACAGACTTCGAATTGGATCCCCGGCTGCACCTGGACCGTTAGCTGTCATTGCTACTAAAGATCTCCTCCTTTATTCCACGCAACTATGGATGTTATGCTCCTAGCATAACTCCACAAGGTGAGCAGATTCTGTTACCTTTACTAGACCAGCACCATCACTGGTTCATGCACTATTGTGCGCTTTGCATTTTTTCTTTTGTATTTTATACTGATAGAGAAAAGAGGCTGCTGATTAAAAATAAAATAAAAAGCATTTCATACGTACCCGGTCGTTGTCTTGGTGACGAGTCCCTCTTCTTCCTCCAGTCCGACCTTCTTTCCTGACGCGGCAGCCTGTGATTGGCTGCAGAGGCCGCTGCAGCCTGTGATTGGCTGCAGAGGCCGCTGCAGCCTGTGATTGGCTGCAGAGGCCGCTGCAGCCTGTGATTGGCTGCAGAGGCCGCTGCAGCCTGTGATTGGCTGCAGAGGCGGTCACGTGGGATGAAGCGTCATCCCTGGATGCCGGCCTTCTGACGTCATCCTGACGTGCGTGACCGCCACTACAGCCTGTGATTGACTGCAGCGGCGACATGGATGAAACGTCATCGCCGGAGGCCGGACAGGAGGAATGTAAGTATGAACGTATTTTTTTTTATTTTTTATTACATTAAAATTGTATTTTCCGAGCGTTGAGCATGGTACTGTCAAGGTTGCTGAAAGAGTTAGTGCAGCCCATTAACTCTTTCAGCACCCTGGACAGTACCATGCTCGGCGCACGGAAATTACAGGTTCGGTCGGAACTAGTTCGGTCCGAATCGAACTTTTTCGTGAAATTCGGCGAACCAGCCGAACCGAACTTCTCATAAGTTCGCTCATCTCTATTGTGGAGTGTAAAACTCACCTGTTGATGTATACAAACAAATCCTAATAATTCCAGAACAGAAGGGCCCGGCACTTATTGCTATTCCCATTCTCTTCTCATCTCTTTGTAGGACAACATGGTGGCATTACCCTTGGCCATTTCCACCTCACATTTTGCTAAATTCTAGGAGTGTAAAGATTTAAAGGGGTTGACAACACTTTTTTAAAATAAAGCCCCCTCCCCCAAGGAACAGTAGGCTGACCACACATTTTCCCTGCAGCAGCCATTAAGGGGCGACTGCGGCATTTAAATCGTTAGAAAGAGGGGGCGACCCCCTCTAACAGCTCATCGCACCCCCCGCAATGCAATCACGGGGTGGCGATGGTTGCTATGGCTGCCTGGGGGCCTAATGAAGGCCCCCAGGTCCGCCATCTTTGTGCTCCTATTAAGCGCTGGCTCTGGCAGGGCTTTATAGGTGCCTGTCAGAATCACGATATACTGCAATACATTAGTATTGCAGTATATCGTGCAAGTGATCTAACGATCACTGGTTGAAGTCCCCTGGGGGGACTAATAAAAAAAGTAAAAATTAGTAAAATAAAGTGTTTTCTTTATGTAAAAAAAAAAGAAAAAACAGTTGAAAAAACACCCCTTTTCCCATTTCCCCCTAGAGCATAGTAAAAAAAAAAAAGAATAAATAAACATAATTGGTATTGCCGCGTCCGTAAAAGCCTGAACTATTACAATATATCATTATTTAACCCGCACTGTGAACGCCATAAGAATAAAATAATAATTTAAATGCCAGAACCGCTGTGGTTTTGGTCACCTAATCTCCCACAAAAAATGAAATAAAACGTGATCAAACCATCGCATGTACACCAAAATGGTATTATTAAAAACGCCAGCTTCTCCCGCATAAAATAAGCCCTCATACCACTTAATCGACAGAAAAATAAAAAAGTTATTGCTTTCAGAATTTGGCGACACTAAATAAATTAAATTTTTTACACTTAGGTTTTTATTTGTAAAAGTAGTAAAATATAGAAAAATATCTATATATTTGGTAGTGCCGTAATCGTATTGACCCACAGAATAAAGATAACATGTTGTTTTAATTGCACAGTGAATTCCGTAAAATCGAAGCGCAAAAATCAATGGAGGAATCACTGTTTTTTTCATTTTCTACCCCAAAAAAATGGTGCTATGAAAAACTACAACTCGTCCCGCAAAAATCAAGCCCTCATAGGACTGTATCGACGGAAAAATAAAAAAGTTATGGCTTTTTGAAGGTGGGGAGGAAAAAACTAAAATGAAAATCTGAAAAAGGGCTGCGGAGGGAAGGGGTTAAGCACCAAGTGTGGGACAGGACATCAAAGCCAATGTCATCACCTTCAGTAGTCACAGTTGACCCTCAAGACATTCATAGAGTAGGGGTACCCTGAACAGCTCACAGCTCTGGACGGTCAACCGGAACTATTAAAGTCATTGGGTGCTTCATTTTCCCTTAAGAGGCTCGTTCAGACCAGATGGCCGCTAGGAGGTTTGCCCGTGTTTACTTTGGTTATGAATACAGTCATAATGTGCGACAGTGGTTTAGAGCTGCAACCATGTGTGTTATTCTGAATAATGCCGAGTATTCTCTCCTTCAGAGCTGCTCCCATTTTTCATGTAAGAAGCTGCCTCAATGTTATAAATAAATGTCCTTTTAAAAAAAATTATGTTTTAAGATACAAGAGATAGAAAGTTCTAATTCGGCTGGAGGCCAGCGGTTTGGACAGGTTGCCAGCAACAGCTGTATTTTTCAGGCTGATGATGTCAGTGTTTTTTTTATATTGTTCCCCTGCGTGTTATAATGGCTAATGCCAGTTGCACACCACTGAGTGCCACTTGGGCTGTTTTTCACAACATCCGAGCACCCGTCCATTTCGGGGACCCATTAACTTTAGCGGGTGAATCAGGCCTGTGAAAACGGACCCGAGTCTCCGATCCGTGGAAATCTCCTATCTTTCCACGGATCACAGACGGTACTTGGGCGGCACACACGGTCGTGTGCATTAGGCGTAAGAATCTAGAGATGATTCCAATTTCTTTTATTATCCATTATTTGTATAGCACCAACATATTCTGGAGAGCTGTACTCAGAATGTATGTACTTACATCAGTCTAATCCGTGGCCAAAGTAGCAGTGGTGTTATGCAGCAGATTGGAGACCAAGATTTTCATGTCTGGATTTGACTTACTGTTTAAGGTGGTCATGGTGTAAAGGGCCACATTCAAAGTTTGCTATGGGGCCCCATAGGAGTTTTACAACTAGCATCTTGAGATCAGGCCATATCACCACCAGGCAAATCGACAATAACATCAATTGGCTGCCCGCCCTGGCTAATAGTGGGGAGTCTTAAAGAGTTAGTCCCATCTTAGACATTTATGGCATAAGAATGTGGGGCCAAACCCTTCTCCTTAAAAGGGCTAAGTTATGCTGTGCCAAGTTCGGTGTCCTTTATTTTAGCACCGTGTCTTTAAATACTGCGTTTAATTGCTTTTCTCCTCTCGGGGGGCTATCCGGAGGAAGATACAGTATGTTCTGTTATTAATGTGTCTGTAGTGTTTGCACTGTAAAGTTTTTTCTATTGGCAGGTACAAGCAATGATGGTTCGCTCATTCATATGTAAATTCCTTGGTGTCAGGAGAAACCGCCCAGCTGCCATCTTAGTTATTTGCCACGCCATAACAGCGTTGGGGACACTACCAGCGTGGCTATGCTGTATCCTCATGCGGGGGGGGGGGGGCTTAATGCGTAAAAAGTGAATGTTCCCGCCATCCAGTGTTCAGTGTGTTGGCAAAGCCTGGGGGACTTGCTGTGTGACGAGGCCCTAAATCTAAGGTGGATCCAGGCGCAGTGATGGGTGACGGAAAGGAGCCTCCCGTGTGTTGAGCCTCCACGTGGAATGGAGTCTGAGTACAGACTTTCATTTTCCACGAGTACCCTGCCTAGGCCTTATATCACAAGGGCCTCATCTTACAGCATATCTATTGGGATATGCCATTAATGTCTGATATATGCAATCCCAGAATCCCAGGCGTAGAATGAGGAAAGAGGTGGCAGCGCATTTGTGTACGGATGGGGAGGGAAATTGTATATTTTATACATATGTAATATATTTATATTTATAGGTGCACTGTGCCTTTAAGTGCTGTAAGTATTTGTAGCATATGCATGCTGTTGTGCTGTTTTGTCCCCTCGGTGGCTTTCCAGAGGAGCAGAAGGAGTTGCCAGTCTGGCTTTATACTTATATTGTGCTGCTGTTATGTTAAATCACTGTAATGTTATGGCTGTTCAATTCTTAAGGCAAATGATGGTTGGCTTGTTGGCAATCTAAATTATAGGTGCCGAGACGTACGGCCAGGATGCCATTTTGATTGCATAACCATGCCATAGCAGCGCCAGAGCGATGCAGCGTTACTAGGCCCCGTCCTGATATCGGAGGCAGCGCTTGCTCTATAAAACAGTGGTGTTCCTGCCATGTAGTGTTCGGGTGGAACCTGGGCTGTGTCACAGGGAGTTGCTGCATGAGGATTGTGGAGCAGCGCGTGAACGAAGGCACTTATGTTAGGCATGTGTCTGTGGTCCTGGAGCGTGTTGCGGGTGATGGGCAGGAGCCTCCCTGTGATTATGTGCGAGAGTCGTGTGGGCAGTGGTGGGTACGAGCAGGAAACTTCTCAACAGCGACAGTAAACAAGCAGTAAGCCAGTCGCGGCAAACTAAGCCTTATATCATACCTCCCAACTTTTTAGAGGGACAACCGATGCGGCGCGCGTAGCAGTAATCATTTTCCTTTTAAGCCATGCCTCTAATCCCGCCCAATCCAGCCCATATACACCCAGTTCAGCCCACACAGTATCATGCTCCCATAGTGCCTTCCCCATAGTGTAATGCCAATTATCTGCCTCCACACAATCTAATGCCCTCTAGCTGCCACCATACAGTATAATGCCGCCATAGCTGCCACTATACAGTATAAAGCCAACACAGATGCCCCCATACAGTATTAAGCCAACACAGATGCCCCCATACAGTATAATGCCCACACCGATGCCCCATACAGTATAATGCCCATACTGATGCCCCCATACATTATAATGCTCACACAGATGATCCCATGCAGTGTAATGCCCACACAGACGCCTCCATGCAGTATAATGCCCAAACAAATTCCCCCATACAGCATAATGCCCCATAGCTGCCAGATACAGTATAATGCCCCCATACAGTATAATGCCCACACAGATGCCCCCATACAATATAATGCTCCATAGCTACCCAATACAGCATAATGCCCCCATACAGTATAATGCCCCTATAGCTGCCCCATACAGCATAATGCTCCAATACAGTATAATGCCCTTATACAGTATAATGCTCCATAGCTGCCCCATACAGTATATAATGCCCCACAGCTTCCCCATACAGTATAATGCCCCTATAGCTTCCCCCATATAGTATAATGCTTCCATAGCTGCCCCCATACAGTATAATGCCACATAGGTGCCCCCATAAAGTATAATGTCCCCTTAGCTGCCACCATACAGTATAATGTGCCCTTAGCTGCCACCATACAGTATAATGCCCTCTAGATGCAACCATACAGTATAATGCCCCCACAGCTGCTCCATATAGTATAATGCTCCTATAGCTTCCCCCATATAGTATAATGCCACCATAGCTGCCCCCATACAGTATAATGCCATTTTAGCTGCCCCATACAGTATAATGTCCCCTTAGCTGGCTCTAGTGCCAATGCAATAGTACCACACCCCCATTGAAGAATGCGCCAACCCCCTATAGACAGCGCTATCCTCCTCCCTGTAAATAGCACCATTGGGACTCCCTCTAGGAGCGGAATCCCCAGCCAGAGAATAGGCTTTGAAGTCCGCTCATAGAGGGAACCCCTGACGTCACTGTCCATTTTGGACAGTGCTACTCCTGGAGCGGAATCCCCTGCCAGAGTTTTGCCGATGCTCTGGTCGGGGATTCCGCTCCAGGGGGAGCTATTGACGTCACTGTCCATATATGGACAGTGACGTCAGGGGTTCCCTCTAGGAGCGGAATCCCCAGGCAGAGCTTTGGCAACAGGGATTCCGCTCCAGGAAGAGCCCCTGATGTCACTGTGCATATATGGGCAGTGACGTCAACAGCTTCTCCTGGCACAGCGCTTAAAGTACCGCTGTGCCCGGGGAGTCCTTGGTGAGTGGAGGAGCTCCCTCTGCTCCTCCGCTCTGAACTAATGCTGAAGCAGGGAGCAGACGGTTCCCTGCTTCAGCATTGGGTTTAACTGTATCTGCTTCCTGAGGACGCAGATACAGGTGACAGTGAGACATACCCCCGTCCGCCTGGAACCGCTGAATCTTGGACGGTTGGGAGGTATGCTTATATTGCCAGACCAACCCCTGTATCAGGAAGGAGCGCCCTTGGCTTTGTCCGCGACAGTCGGCAGGGCTAGCCAGCCATCATCTACCTGCCTGAGCCATGTCTAAGGATGTGCCTCCCATATTGGGAAGAAGTGTTGTTATTTTTCTGCTGTGGCCAGTTGTGCCAAGAACACCAGCATAGTAAAGTTAAGTTGCAACACATCTCCTGCTTCATACCATCTTTGCCGCAACATACCTGCATTGGCCCTTACACCACCACTTCCTTACATGTGCATGGCTCTCTACGTTCACTTCTGTGGGTTTTACGTAAGCTTGCTCAGCTGTTTCTGTAACGCACATAAAACAGAATGGAGAGAGTCATGAACATCTCCATTCATTCTCCGCCTCATCAGGCCGGACAGAGTCGGTGCCATCTGGTTCTGGAAATAGGTGCTGGTCCCATCACACCTAACATGGGAATAACCCTTTAAGTAGACAAACCTTTAAGGAAACCACATCACAGGTAATTCAAGCCATATGACCTGAACTACCTCATTGGCGGCTATGTTGTTTTATGTCGCTATTCATTTATGCATATTTAAAGCATGAAAGATTAGGTAATACATTCTGTGCCACTCTTTTCATTAGGAACCTGGCATGAGTTCTGTACTGTACTAGATGCAAAGCAGAAAAAAAATAATTGGTTACTAATTGGTGTTGAAGACAAAAGTCCTGTTATATTTGTCTTTTATGTCAGAATTTGCTTAGATAAGTGGAGAATTTCCAGAACGGGAAAAGCCTCAGATCCCATTGCCGTGAATTGCACAGAAGATCCAGAACATTACTTCACTCCTTTTAAATTCTTCCAAGATTTTATATATCGCAAAGAAATCTCCTTCATCGCATGATTTATATTTACTCATAATATATATTCTCATTTTACTTTACTTGGTTTTGTTATAAACAGATGACAAATATGTTTTCTTGTAGGCAGTTTTTCACATCCGAGGTTGGCTACGTTCGTGTGCATGTAGCCTTGATAATCCAAGTCACTAAAGTGCTCAGCTGCAAGTAAATCACAGCGCAGGAGGTGTAATCCCTGTGATTTAAGGCAAGGCAGAGGAATTTGATAGCTCATCAACAACTCTTTAGCTGTTCTGCCCAGAAAACAGAAACGTTGCGAGCTGCATCAGGACGGCGGTGGTGGCAGAGCGCGCCACCCACCAAATGACTGTGTCGTTCAGAACATCTTTTATTATTCGAGGTCTCTGTGTGGAGATAGCAATGATTGCGAGACTTGGCGTTTAAATATTAACAGACCATAACTTATTAAATAGTAACACGGAGCTGCGGCTCTTCTTCTAAGAAGCTGTGGTCCGAATACACAGAAAACCGTTGCAGATTACACAGTATATGAAACGTGGGATGTATGTTTTGTGTCGGTGTTTTTGCTGAGCACAGCAGTGGTTTTATATCTGATATGCACAGACTGATAGGAGTTATGCAAAGTAAATATTCTACATTATGATGACTTAACGTGGCCATAGACAGATTTTTTGGGGGCAAATCCCACTGACTTTAATAGGATAAGCCTTCAATGGGAAGTTTATGTGTTCAGCCAAACAGCCTAAGGGTATGTTCACACGGCGAACGTCCGTAACGGCTGAAATTACGGGGCTGTTTTCAGGAGAAAACAGCCCCGTAATTTCAGCCGTCATGGCATGTTGAGGCGCTTTTTGCTGCGTCCATTACGGACGTTAAATGGAGCTGTTTTTCTATGGAGTCCATGGAAAACGGCTCCATTTATGTCTGAAGAAGTGACAGGCACTTCTTTGACGCGGGCGTCTTTTTTACGCCCCGCCTTTTGACAGCGGGGCGTAAAAAAAATGACTGTGTGCACAGAACATCGTAAGACCCATTCTAATGAATGGGCAGATGTTTGCCAACGCTATCAAGCCGCATTTTCGGACGTAAATCGAGGCGTAAAACGCCTGATTTAGGTCCGTAAATAAGCCGTGTGAACATACCCTAAACGAGTATCAATCAGGTTGGATTCCAATCTGTCCAATCCTATTGTTTCCCCCGAAATCAGCAAGATTATGTAAAGTGCCGTGAGAACTTTTTGTTTTTTGGACTTAGGTGAGAGAAAGCATGCTCTCTAGCTTTCAAACAAATTTTTTTTAGACCCTTGTACATTGATGACTGCATGTATGTAAAATATTATTCAGTGGCTCAGTATCCACGTTGTACAATTTGAAGCAGTCTGGTAGGGTTACCAACTTTACATCTTGACAGCCATCTTTCTATGTCAAAATAAATATATAAAGAAAGGCAAATTTCTGCTGTGCTTTTTAAATGTCACGTACTATTATACATAAGGAGGAAGTACAATGGAGACTAGTGTTGTTCTAGATGGAAATTTTCCTAGCGGGCATGCGGTAGCAGACACATGATGAAAGTCCTTCTCTATTATGATGAAGAACATAAAAACAGCTCACTCATAGGTAAAAGGCTCCTCCGTAATAGGGTATGGGAAGTGTTCCCCTTCACATAATTTGATTGATCAGTAGGAACACTCCACATAAACAGAAGGACACTTAGGGATAATTCATCCGCTTTCAGTGCTCAATGGGCTAGTGGTAATATAAAGCACCTACAAAGAACATATCCGGAAAATATAACAGAAAAAAATATAAAATTGTAGTCTAAAAATGGTACTCCCACACAATCGGGCATTGACTTACTATTGTCCCATACCTTGTCAGGAGAATATTGTTCCATGAAGGTTATTTTCTGATATTCTCCGTATTGAATTTAATTTAGTAACATACATAGGTAGCTTATTAGCTGCAATTTTTGGCTTTTAGCGGGTAGGTGTAAAAGAAAACATAAGGACGCAATAGCAGTGTGCTTTAGAAAATGTGAACCAGGATAAAAAAATAATAATTTGGTTAACCCTTTATAAACTGAACCTGTATTTTACGATGTATTAAACACCCAAATGTTAAAAAGAAAAAAATACATATATATGCCCCCATATGAGGCCAATTGTCTGAATGTATGTATAACTCAGCCAGTTATCTTGACTTATAATAAGACTGAGGAACATCAGGAGCCTCAAAGAGTCCCTAATGAATAATGACGATGTGAAACTCCTTTGTTACAGGAACTTCTCTTATTTTAGGATGTATTTACATAGAGTGACTAGTACTGCGTAGTCATGTCATTGGAATATCCAAATCATAAGCAAATCTGAAAACAATCGATGTTTCGACATTGTGTTATGTAGCAACAGGGTTGGACTGGCCCACTAGAAAACCAGAGGATCCTCCGGCGGACCCAGGCTCTGACACACTAATGGGCCTTAAAGGTCCAGCAGAAGACAACCCCATTTGAAGCTCTTTGGAGTCGAAAAAGGTGACATAAGAGTGACAGACACAATTGTGGCAGTGCTCTAATAAAAGTGGCAGACACAGTACCCCAATATTTACCAGCAATAAAACTCCCATGAGTACTCGCCACAATGCCCCCATGAATAACAGCAGTATTTCCCTCAAATATTACCAGTCACAGTGCCCTCTTTAGTGCCAACCCCAATGCCTCAGTAATACGAACTATAGTGCTCCCTCTGCAAGAATACTAGCCACTGTGCCTGAATGAAAGCCATGCCACAGTATATTCACTTGATCAAGTTGGGTAATAATTGTGCCCTCCTAGGTAGGTAAGACACCTGGCACACACATTTTTCTTTAGATTTTCCTAAACCGCATGTAAAAACACCATACCTTTTTAATGGCATTTTAAGTGTTTTAGGTGGCGTTGTTTTTGTGTTTTTTTTTTTTCATTTTGTACATTTGTTTGTTGTTCATGGAGTTTTCGATGTTCTATAGAAAAGTCTATGAAAAATTCTGGCAGAAAAAAAAAATCCATACTCAGAGCATGCAGCAAAAACACATGCAAATAAACGCTGTGTGTGAATCCAGTCTAGCGGCTGCCCCTACTGCCTTCCCCTAGTAGGCACCGGCCCTGCGTTTTTAAAATCCATTATGACATTGTATAAAAGAAATAGGTCAATGACCAAGTCAGCTCTGCTTCCATTATGGGGCAAACCATATTGGGAAAAAGACTGCTACATCTATCCCCATACTCTAAGGATATATTCACATACCGCAGATTTGTTGCAGAAATTTCTGCGACCGAATAATCATTTCCATATATCTGAATGGGGTTGTTTCTGAAACGTGTATGGATTTTTGCAACCCCCATTCAAATGAATGGGACAGGTTCAGAAATTTCTGCAACAAATATGTCGCATCTGCATTTAGCCTTATAAATGTAATTTATACTGGTTCTAATATCACAGTCTACATTAATACTATGTATACTCTGTAGGTTAAGTATATACTGTATTTCAGAGCCCTAAAAATTTATTCCACAAAAATCTCTACTATTTTACTTTAGGCATTCAATAAAGTCAATTTTTTCATGGGCAGTGCCAATAATTTAAAAAAGAATACTGGTGAGAATCTATGAAGTAATCAACAGGACAAAAGTTGTTTTTACTGCATCTTAGTGCCCCATATTTGCAATTTGGTGCCATTGCAATGCCAACCAACCTAGAATGCAAGAGCAGTCAAAATCTTTCTCTAAAGCACTGAGAATGAAAAGAAACACAATAAAATACAAATAACTTAAAACTTGCAATTGTCTCCCGTGCTGTACAGCGTATCCGACCTGGAACCTGCAGCACTTTCCTTCCGAAAAATTGTGGTGCGGTTTCTTTGGATGGAATTTCCGCTGCAGAAAGCAGCGCTTGAAAAAAAATTAAAAAAAGTTGATACTTACCCACTCCCTCTTCTCTGTTGGTAGTCCGACCTCCTACGACGACTTTGCAGGCCATGTGATGCTGCAGCTTGTGATTGGCTGCAGCGATCACATGGGATGAAATGTCATCCCAGGAGGCCGGACTGCAGGAAGAAGGAGGGTGTTCTGGGTAAATACGTAACACTTGGCTTTCTTTTGAGGGTTTTGCATCCCCATTGAATTCAATGAGGAAAACCCGCAACAGAAAATCAACAAATACGCAGCATAATTTGACATGCTGCAGAATTAAATTTCGCACCGCAGGTAATTTTTTTTAACGTTTACGCTCCGGGTTTTTTTCGGCAGCGTGGGCATGACATTTCTCATCCACTTTGCTGCTCCTGTAAATGCTGCGGAATTTCCGCACACAATTCCGTTGCGGAAATTCTGCAGGGTTTATGTTACGTGGGAACCCGGCCTAATAGAATAGATCACAAATGTTCAATTGTAGCTAATTTCACACCTCAAACATGTAATTTACAAAGTAAATGTACAGATACAGAAATCAGTGTTATAGTGTAAACCCTGGAGACATTGAATTAACCTCATATATAACACATCTATCTTGAATACCCAACCTGAGTTTTCCTTTTCCATTTAGACAACTACCTCAAGGCTCAGACTACATGGATGATGGGTGTTACTGCCTGTAACAGTCTTCCAGAAGTGTCCGGTCCCATTGCTGTCCATGACGATGGAATATGGGGTGCAGTAATAGAATATTAAAATAAAAAATAGATAAATAAATAAATATATATATATATATATATATATATATATATATATACATATATATATATATATATATATACACTACCGTTCAAAAGTTTGGGGTCACCCAGCCAATTTTGTGTTTTCCATGAAAAGTCACACTTATATTTATCAAATGAATTGCAAAATGACTAGAAAATATAGTCAAGACATTGACAAGGTTAGAAATAATGATTTTTATTTCAAATAATAATTTTCTCCTTCAAACTTTGGTTTAGTCAAAGAATGCTCCATTTTCAGCAATTCCAGCATTGCAGACCTTTGGCATTCTAGCTGTTAATTTGCTGAGGTAATAGGGAGAAATTTCACCCCATGCTTCCAGAAGCCCCTCCCATAAGTTGGATTGGCTTGATGGGCACTTCTTGCGTACCATACGGTCAAGCTGCTCCCACAACAGCTCTATGGGGTTGAGATCTGGTGACTGCGCTGGCCACTCCATTACAGATAGAATACCAGCTGCCGGCTTCTTCCCTAAATAGTTCTTGCATAATTTGGAGATGTGCTTTGGGTCATTGTCCTGTTGTAGGATGAAATTGGCTCCAATCAAGCTCTGTCCACAGGGTATGGCATGGCGTTGCAAAATGGAGTGATAGCCTTCCTTATTCAAAATGCCTTTTACCTTGTATAAATCTCCCACTTTACCAGCACCAAAGCAACCCCAGACCATCACATTACCTCCACCATGCTTGACAGATGGCGTCAGGCACTCTTCCAGCATCTTTTCAGTTGTTCTGCGTCTCACAAATGTTCTTCTGTGTGATCCAAACACCTCAAACTTCGATTCGTCTGTCCATAACACTTTTTTCCAATCTTCCTCTGTCCAATGTCTGTGTGCTTTTGCCCATATTAATCTTTTCCTTTTATTAGCCAGTCTCAGATATGGCTTTTTCTTTGCCACTCTGCCCTGAAGGCCAGCATCCCGGAGTCGCCTCTTCACTGTAGACGTTGACACTGGCGTTTTGCGGGTACTATTTAATGAAGCTGCCAGTTGAGGACCTGTGAGGCGTCTATTTCTCAAACTAGAGACTCTAATGTACTTGTCTTGTTGCTCAGTTGTGCAGCGGGGCCTCCCACTTCTCTTTCTACTCTGGTTAGAGCCTGTGTGTGCTGAACTCTGAAGGGAGTAGTACACACCGTTGTAGGAAATCTTCCGTTTCTTGGCAATTTCTCGCATGGAATAGCCTTCATTTCTAAGAACAAGAATAGACTGTCGAGTTTCACATGAAAGTTCTCTTTTTTCTAGCCATTTTGAGTGTTTAATCGAACCCACAAATGTAATGCTCCAGATTCTCAACTAACTCAAAGGAAGGTCAGTTTTATAGCTCCTCTAAACAGCAAAACTGTTTACAGCGGTGCTAACATAATTGCACAAGGGTTTTCAAGTGTTTTCTAATCATCCATTAGCCTTCTAACACAGTTAGCAAACACAATGTACCATTAGAACACTGGAGTGATGGTTGCTGGAAATGAGCCTCTATACACCTATGTAGATATTGCATTAAAAAACAGACGTTTGCAGCTAGAATAGTCATTTAGCACATTAACAATGTATAGAGTGAATTTCTGATTAATTTAATGTTATCTTCATTGAAAAAAACTGTGCTTTTCTTGCAAAAATAAGGTCATTTCTAAGTGACCCTAAACTTTTGAACGGTAGTGTATATCACTGGTTAGAACCAGTCCAGTCGCATTGATATTTCTATTTGGCCTGCTCATTCCAAATTGTGATACCATACCATAGCATCAGTTGCCTTTACCAATGCTCCAAGTATTTCAAAACAGTCCAAGTACCCCCACACCCACAATAAAATTGTATATTTGAAATAAGTGGTAAATATCGAAGGAATCAGAAATTAGAATTCAATTAATGTACATCCCATCTCACTGTTATTTGAGAGGTTGGAAATAAAGTTGAAATAAAGTTAGCAGACAGTACCCATAAGGCCTTATTCACACTACTATAACATGTGTATTAAAGCAACGGCTGTCACACGGACTCATGTATTTCAATGGGGCCGTTCACAGTTTTAACGGACCGTGTGAAGGGTCCGTGGAAAAATAGGACATGTCCTATTTTCTTCCGTTTTCACGGATCCCTCAATAGACTAAAGTCCATGGGGATCCGTGAAAACGGGATCCGTACGGGGGCAATTCGGACCAAAAAAATGTCTGTGTTTGCACTCGGTCGTGTGATTCTAGCCTTACTCCAGTATATATGGTATGCACATGTATAACACACAGATTGCAGGTCTAGAAGTCAGGCATTCCTGTAATCCTTTTATTTCTCTGCAATCTCCTGTATTCTCATTCTGGTATTGTGAGCTGGAAACTCATTAATTCCTTTGGCAACCAATTACTGCGGCAATTATACTTTTTTTCAGTCTAGTGATCTGACTAATTGTCATTGCGGATGAAAGGTGTTTGTCACTGGGAGAGTTATCTCGCCCTTTAATTAATGTGTGAGCCCGCACGCTTCCAAAGGTTGTCAGGATGGCAGTACCTTGGGTATCAGCCATATCTCTAGATACACAGCTTTGTGAACTGGCAAATAAAATATGCAGCACCTCAGCCCGGGTCACTAGGAGATCTCTGCAGCCTGCCGTGACACACATCAAATGAATGCGAGATATCTACAAGTGTTATAAGAGATTTGTATAAGATGTCATAGGGCCCTCTTACACGGACCAATTATCAGGCAGACGAGCGTTCACAGAACGCTCATTCCTAATCATTGCCACGTGTAAACAGGGCAACGATCAGCCGATCAAAGAGCAAACGCTTGTTCATCGACTGATTGTATCGTTTTAAATGCCGAAAATATTATCGTTGTCGGCAGCACGTCTCCCTGTGTAGACCCCTTCCCTATACTAGCTCCTTGTGAAAGGAGAAAACGAGCGCCGATCAAAGAGCTGTCACGTTGATCGGTGCTCGTTTTCACGACCCACGTTGGGCCGTGTATGACCACCCACAGTTGGTCTTGCTCACCAGACAACCAAAGGTAGCAAAGCCTATTTCCCTTATTAATTATATTGACTGTAGGTGTCAGGATTTCAGTAGAGTTTATGATTCAATTAAAGTAGATATCTGAACTGAGAAATGAGTAATGAAATTTTTGCAGGAATACAACCGTACATTGCAGTGGGCATCATGTAATACTACATTTGTTGTAAGGGAAGTGGGGCATTCTCATCGTCAATGGAGCTGCTGATGGGACAAACCCTTTGAGATTAGCTTTGAGTGTTCTTTGTTCTTTTCATTATCAGTCTGACCTACGGATGTTTTTGGAATATCCAAAAACATTGGTGAGCCCAATGTACCCCAGTATCAGACTGGGGTACATGGGGTTCACCAGAGGAAATAATTCTAAGGGTACTATTACACGGCCCGACGTGGACCTTGTAAACGAGCGTCGATCGTCCAAACAGCTCGTTGATCGGCGCTCGTTTACTCCTTTCACACTGAGCAGTGATTGGATATGTATAGGGATGAGCACTCATTACTGTGATCACTCGTCCCCATACATTTCTATCATGACGGCAGCACATCTCTGACTACACAGGGAGATATGCTGCCGACAACGATCATTGGCTGATCGTTACCCTGTTTACACCGGGCAATGATCGGGAACAAGAATTCATATGACCGATCATTGACCCATGTAATAGGGCCTTTAGGGCCACACTTCCACTATACAGTGCATGTCCTCTTAGTTAAATTGTGAACTCTGCTGTTATCATTGTATAAACTTGGCAGGTCGTTAATAAAAATGCAAGCAGAGATCTTGAAAATGGTGAGGAATGTTAGATTAAGCACATAAAACCGCATAAATACCACGTAAAACTTCTTTAAGTGCATCTATCTTTTCTCTTTTTCCAGGAGGAACGTCTTCTGGTCGTAGTTAATTATTGACATGGGTTGACAGAATTCATCCATACGTGACAATGTGCAATAATTCTTTACATTGTCAGTGTACGTTTCTACACACATGGGGTCTAGGTTAAGATATGACTTGACAGAACCTACATGATCGATCGGCAGAAAGTAAATGTTCATTCCTCCAGCCCCATCTCATTGTCCTATATGTAGAGATAAGACTGTTATAGACTTCTCCTTATGTCACTTTCATCAACACATATTTTCTGCCTCGTTCCTCAGGGAGGGGAGAATAGCTCTGTACTGGAAACATTACACAAATCACCGGTCTGATAGATTTAGGCTTTCGTGTCGTTTTTATGTAAAGCATTGTAAATATGTCGGTTTTTTGTAACACTTCAGAAAGGGTTTTATAATTCGTAGAACTAGGACCTGTGAACCTGTATCTCGAGTGTAGATAAAATTCCTAGAATGCATTTGTGGAATGTAAGAGTCTTCTTCAGCAATAAATTAAATCTTCTTTATCATCTCAGATATTCACGTATCCTTTTTGGACTCTTTAGATTTTTTTTCAGATGGTCATAATATGGCCTCATTTTAAAGTCCTTATTATGGCCCGAACTTAGGCTACTGTAGGTTCAAACTGAGTTTCGGTCATTCGTTTAATTTATCCTTCGGGAAGAGCTTCCGGCATATACCTTAAACGGAGGCTACGATGGATGCCTACCGGTCGCATGAGTCACGCACAGACTAATATGGGATCTGTTTAACGGATACATTGTGAGCTTTTTAGGACATATTATAGCCTATGGGTGACGGATACCACTGAAAGACATCCGATTGACTCATCCGTCACCCATAGGCTATAATAGCATCTGTTTAACGAATACATCATGAAAAGCTATTAAAAGATCAATACGTATGCGTTAAACAGATGCCTGTGACGGATATTATACGTTGGCATCTGTCACCCATAGGCTAATATGGAAACCGTTTAACGGATACTTTTTTTTACTGGAAACAATGGGATAGAATAGTAAAGTCTACCTAGTACGCCATGCCATGCTTAATTTTTTGCAGATGGAGGTGTTTAGTATGTATGTTGGGAACTTTTCTGATGAATGTTCTTAGACCACCATAGAACCCGATAGTCATCTAAGTCGAGTTCTGTAGAAATGTGAGGGGGTTAGGATGTTGGGGTCGTAATAAAACAGACATGTGTAAAACATGCCTAACTGGTATTACACTCAGGAACTAATTGTAATGGCAGGAAGGAGGTGAAGGGAACAAGTGAGCCCTAATCTACCCACCGCCCTGTCCCTGCCTACTTGCAACGACCCGCCCTAGGCGACGGGGTACAACTTGGCGGCGGTCCCTACGCTGTCTAAGTGCAAGGGAGACAAACAGGGAACACGCAAGGGAATACAGTAGCCCACGGAAAGCCGCGAGGAAACGGAGCGGTGAATGAGCCAGTCAGGATCAGGAAGTAGTGGAGTATACAAACGGGAGCACGGAGCAGAAGCAAGCCAGGGGCAGAGCAACGCAGGATAAACGGAACTGAAGCAAGGCAGAAGCACGGCAGAAGCAGGCTGGAGCAAGGCAGCAGTGGGGCCAGGAATCCAAAAAGAATAACAAGCAAGGAGGAAGAGAAAACGGCAGGTATAAATGGACAGGGGGCAGAGCTAACTCTGACTGACCAGGCCGCGATAGGCTCTCCCACTCCTGAGCCTGCCACCCTGATTGGTGGGAGCAGGTGTCAGTCTCAGAGGTCTGGCCTCAGGTGTCGACTGATTAATCCTGGGAGTATACCCAGACGTAGTACCTGGCAGATCCTTTACACTAATGCAACGAAATGGCTACTAAACTTTAATAAAAAAATTCTTAGCATTACAACTATAGGGACTTCTCCATATTTTCTGATGTCCTCTCATGCAATTGACACGTTTTTAATAATGGCACCTAATGAAAAGATTATTTTGGCAGAGCAGTGACGGAAAGGCAGGATAGGGAAGGAACCAAGGCAGGGCCAAGAAAAAAACTGCATGAAGACAGGGATAGTTTTGGGTACAGGAGGGTTTGGCTTAATTTTCGATGGCTCGAGGTTGGCAGAGCAGCCAGCGGTAGGATAGAGCCCCACACTGGCCGGATATTGTCTTAGTAGGAAAAATATTTAGATCAGTTTTCATATCTACATCCTTTCATGTGGCTGAAAAAATGAGCAAAAGAAGGAAAAAATTAACCTGAATCCCATGAAAACCCTTAGGCTATGTTCACACGGAGTATTTTGCAGGCAGAATTTCTGACTCAAAATTCTGTTTGGAAGTTTGAGGCAGATTTTCCTCTCCCTGCACGCCGATTTTCGCGTCAATGGGAGGTCAGGGGCGGATATGCCCGAAGATAGGGCATGTCGCTTCTTTCTCTCGCCAGCTGGTTTTACTGCTCGCGGGACAAAACCGCCCCAGCCTCCCATTAAAATCGATGGGAGGCATTTTCGGGCCGTTTTTGTAAAGCTTTTTGGAGCGGTTTCCGCGTCAAAAAACTCGTCAAAGAAACTCTGTGTGAACTTAGCCTTACAGTGTTTTGCCCACGCTTAAAATGTTGTGTGTATTATATACACTTGTTGCGGTCAGTCCGTGTGACAGAAGTGTGAACCCGCTATGCCACTATTAGATTTGGCTATGACTAAACTGGCAGAACAGAGTTAAGGGATTTTGCAATATTTGCCTTAAAACGCCACTTAAAGGGGTATGGACTGTATGCAGGGAATCCCATTGTCACATTGCCGGAGTAGTCCCAAATAGCAATCGCTCATGGCTTTTAGATTTCCGAAGAGTGGTCAATCAAATCTGAGGTCAGGGCTGGATGTGATCCCAAAGTAAAGATGGTAAACAGTCCGGATTATATCCAAAATATCAAACACCTTCACAGATAGACAGGAACTAAGGAATTTTGTTGCAAAGGCAAGTAATAGCACTTCTAAGCAGGGCGACAGGCTGACCACCGACAGTACCAACTAACAGAGGCCGGTCCCTTTACGATGTAGCAGAGCTCGTGCATGTCTATATGGAGTGTCCGGCCATGGTGGTGAGACAAGGAGAGGGATGTCGGCTGCACAGGTATACGCAGTGGCCGGTGTCTCGTTTTAACAATTCACCTGTTGAGGATTGATAATCTACAATTCGCGAAACCATGGACTTTATCTTATCTGGATTTTTATCTAGGATTTGTTCTTATTTTTCCAGGTTTTAGAAGTCATGTTTTGGAATACAATGTAGTATGGAAAAATGATGGGAAATTAATTGTTTACTGCCAGAGGATGTACATCTTCATGTTCATGATCACACAGGTGCACGTCTTGTTAAAAGAAAGAAATCTGATAACTGTATTGTAATGAGTCGTGCACCTATGTGTCATCACATGACTAGGAAAGATCCTCAGGCTCTCCCCGTAAACAATAGGTTCCCATTCACTGAACTTGTATATACAAATTCTATTGGAAAATGTTATACATTTTCACTATACAGTGAACAAGCTTATTTGCTGAAACAAGAGACCCCCTTTAAGTGCCTAAAATGGCTCCTTCTGTTAGAGTGTATGGAAACACCAAAGGGTGATTGATGTAAACACGCCTTATAGTATGGATCCGTAAAAATAAAGCAAAAAATAAAAGCAAAATGCACCACAGACCCTTCAAACAGAGGCATGAAAAACACCATTAGGCTCCATATCAAAACTTTAGGGACCTCACTCACCGTCAAAGGTAAGTTCAGAAAATAGAAAGCTTATGATTGTTATGGTCTCACTCTGTTCCTTTGTCTTTTGTTCCCTTCCTTGACCCTTTAACAGTGGAGTAAACCCCCTCAAGCTGCTGCAGATGCCATGCCTGCTAACCATTGGTATAGACCTAGGATAGCCTCTACAATCATACCTGGTGACCACAGTTTTCCCCCCATGCCATAGGCCGGCACAGTAGTAACTAAAACGGTCTTCTCTGTAAGGAACCATGAGGAGAACATCGCGGACCCCTGAGGAGAACATCGCGGAAGGCATCTTCATGGAGCTGTGTGTGAATGGGGGGAAGTGGCATTTTGGAATATAATTAGGTTTTGAGCAGAGTCTTGATTTAAGGCTACGCTTACACGTAGCGCATTTTCTGCAGATTTTCCATCCAGATTTGCGGACGGAAAATCTTCAGTGGAACACATGCAGTGGAAATTTTTTGCACAGAAATTAACCTGCGGTGCTGATTTTTCCATCCACAGCATGTCAATCTATTTTTATTGCAGATTTTCCCCAATGGGGAAGAAATCAATAAAAGCAATAAAATCCTATTGTTGCAGATTTTTCTGTGGATAACCCTCTGATCCAGAAGAACCCACTATACTCACCTCCCCTGGCACCAATAGCAACCCTCAGTCTATGTACACCTGCCCTTCAATGATGACCTCATCACAGGCATTTTTCCACAGGGAAATCCGCAGAGGATTTCCCAGTGGTTCCCTCTGGATTTGCTGCAGAATTTTGTAGAAACAAATTCAGTACGTTTGGACCTAAGATTGTCTCACAACGACAACCACTTCTAGAAATAAAGCCAGCGCGATGATCAAATGATTGCCATAGGTTCAGCTTCTGTAACTCCCAGCGATCAGCTGATATCACCAGGAGGGGTTGCGGCCAACAGCTGCCGCAGGGAATAGGTAGTATTACAGGAACGAAAGGTGATACATATAGTAAACGGATGGCCCGTGCCCTTCAGAGTGGAAGCTTATGATCTCAGCAGCTATATGCGTTGGATCCTTGACGGGGGCTTGAGCAGTAGATGGGAGAACCCCTTTAAATCCCATTGTTAGGCATTACATCCATCAATCAACATATCAGTATCAGTATCATATCAGTATCATATCAAAGTATCAGAGAAATCTTTCCTCCATCAAGTCGAATTAAAGCTGCACAGAGGAACAATGTTATCTGCCGAAATGGTTTCATGTAAATTATTGTCAGTTCCATATTGGAAAATGTTGTCCCTTAATTTTAGACCCAAGGGGTTTTGTTACATTTCAGGTCTTGCAATCATTTAAACATATTCTTCACCTAAATAAGTACTGTGCTCGGTTAATGGAGCGGCAGAGCGTATGCTCGACCACAAATCCATTCAAACTTCTCCTCATCAGGGTTGTACGGTACGGAGGATTAGGGACTCGGGAACCCTGTTCTAGTGATTGGTGAGAGTCCTGCTCGATCTTCAGGTGTATTCCACGCATTGAAGTCGAGGGGAAGAGGAATCTTTCTGCCGATGGCAGGAATAGTTCCGTGGCAGATTTTGCGGTGGGACCCGCCAAGCAAAATCCGCCGTGTGAACAGGGCCTTAAGGGTTACAGCTTTCTCACATAGATTAGTCTTCATAATTAAAGTATGGTCTTTTATTTTGACAGACTGTATAATTTTCTGAGAATCAAGGCCGTATGTGACAGGCTGTATACACCGTGTTCCAAATTATTATGCACATTGGATTTAAGTGTCATAAACATTTAATTATTAGTTTTTCAATTAAACTCATGGATGGTATTGTGTCTTAGGGCTCTTTGGATCATTGTAATCAATCTCAGACACCTGTGATAATTAGTTTGCCAGGTGTGCCCAATCAAAGGAAAACTACTTAAGCAGGATGTTCCACATTATTAAGCAGGCCACAGGTTTCAAGCAATATGGGAAAGAAAAAGGATCTCTCTGCTGCCGAAAAGCGTGAAATAGTGCAATACCTTGGACAAGGTATGAAAACATTGGATATTTCAAGAAAACTTAAGCGTGATCATCAGACTGTGAAAAGATTTGTGGCTGATTCAGAGCACAGACGGGTTAGTTCAGATAAAGGCATAATGAGGAAAGTTTCTGCCAGAAAAATTAATAGGATTAGGAGAGCAGCTGCTAAAATGCCATTGCAAAGCAGCAAACAGGTATTTGAAGCCGCTGGTGCCTCTGAAGTCCTGCAAACCTCAAGGTGTAGGATCCTCCAGAGGTTTGCAAGTGTGCATAAAGCTATTATTCGGCCACCCCTAAACAATGCTCACAAGCAGAAACGGTTGCAGTGGGCTCAGAAATACATGAAGACTAATTTTCAAACCGTGTTGTTTACTGATGAGTGCCGTGCAATCCTGGATGGTCCAGATGGATGGAGTAGTGGATGGTTGGTGAATGGCCACCATGTCCCAACAAGGCTGCGACGTCAGCAAGGAGGTGGCGGAGTCATGTTTTGGGCTGGAATCATGGGGAGAGAGCTGGTAGGCCCCTTTAGGGTCCCTGACGGTGTGAAAATGACCTCTGCAAAGTAGGTAGAGTTTATGACTGACCACTTTCTTCCGTGGTACAAAAAGAAGAACCGTGCCTTCCGTAGCAAAATTATCTTCATGCATGACAATGCACCATCTCATGCTGCAAAGAATACCTCTGTGTCATTGGCTGCTATGGGCATAAAAGGAGAGAAACTCATGGTGTGGCCCCCATGTTCCCCTGACCTCAACCCTATTAAGAACCTTTGGAGCATCCTCAAGCAAAATATCTATGAGGGCGGGAGGCAGTTCACATCAAAACAGAAGCTCTGGGAGGATATTCTGACATCCTGCAAAGATATTCAAGCAGAAACTGTCCAAATACTCACAAATTCAATGGATGCAAGAATTGTGAAGGTGATATCATGGCCTGTTACGTTTTTTTGGATTGAAAGAGCTTTTGATTTCTGTAAATATGACCTCCTGATGCTGCAAATTCAACAAATTACCATTTTAGTGCTCTTTACACAAAGACAATTAGTACATGAGGTGATACATCATTAAGATAAGCCGGGCTTATCCCTGGCTTATCTTAATGATGTATCACCTCATGTACTAATTGTCTTTGTGTAACATCTAAATGTTGTGCTTTTTTCTAAGTCATTCATTTGTAAACTGCCTGAAGAAGGAGCCTCTGTGCACTGAAAGCCGCATATAGAACTTTTATGGTTAGCCAATAAAGGTATCATACCTATTATACTTTTGTCTTTTTTGACACAAAAGTATTTAACATTTCATATTGTCTCTGGCTAACACGGTACTACACAATTTTTTACTGTACTTCATAATAATTTGGAATGCGGTGTATAAGATGAGTGGGACAATGGCTCACAAATAACAGAGGAATATTCGGCATGGAGACATATTTTATTGACATCATTCTGTAGGTTACCATACTGACACATAGAAAACGGCACATTATATACTTCATATATACATATTTACAGTTTTAGCACTTTCATAACGATACGTAAACCTGAGAGGATATTTTTGGCAACTTACCCCAAAACAAACAAAAAAAATTACAATTACATTTTTTTTTAAATCTGTTGGTATATACCCACCATGGACATAATCGGTTTTCATCCAATCTGTTCAACATTTGTAATAATGGTACCCAAACAACCAGATCCAGCCAATACAATGTTTAATTTAAGAATTCTATTAGAAATGGAAAAAACTCAGTAGTTGGTAAAATTTATTATTTTTCTGGCATTTTCCTTTGCATACATTGCTAAACTTTGATGTTATCATGACATACACAAAAGTGGCAGAGGTGAATTGGTCATTAAGTTCTTTGCGGCTGCATGGATTGTCCCAACTGGACAGTCCCAGTCTATATTCAATATTTGGATATAGACCCCATTCAGAACAAATGTTTATTAGCCAAAGTGTCTCCCAATATCGAGGACTTTGTGCCTATACATTACATGTTCTCCCATTAATTTAGGCGATATATAATATATTTCTCCCGAAGAAAATGTTTGTCCACCCTCGTCTTCCCCTGGTGATCGCTGGGAGTTTCTGAAACGATCATTCGGATCAACAACAGTAGAATGACGTGTAGTCCTATATATAAATAACCATAGATTTTGACTGATTTACACCTGACAAAGTCAGCTCTGCTACATCTTTGGCAGCCTGTGAAGTTAAATTAACATCTGTTTGTGAATATCTGTGCATGAGATCATTTAACTTTTTGTGGAAAAATCTTTAGGTCTATGGCCAGCTGTACACATCACGCAATGAATCAGGTTCTTTGTATCTTCAGTATTTATCTGTGGTGCTCATCTTTAATACTACATCCAGGGAAGGGGTTAACCATGTATTGGACTGTGGCTCTAATGACAAGGAACATGCCAGAAAGGTTCATGGTCATGAGGGGAAGGACTGTGACAGCGATTGGACTCCGCCCAAACAGGTCTCCCCAGAAGCCGGTGACAGAACTTAAATTTAGGAGACTAAATGGAAGGGTGAGCAGGAGGGGGTCATCTCTGAGACAAGCCAGCGCTGGAATATTGGTGCTGATGGAAAAAGCAGAGATTATCTCAGACAACTTTGAGTGGGCTGTGTGGAGAGGAAGAGCAGACCAGCAACGTGAGGTGCTTGCAGGGTAGCAGGACGCAGAACTGCTCCTCCAGATGTAGAAATGCAAACAATATGTGCAAGTTCAAAGCAACGTCAACACAGCCATACATTACAAACCATATCCACCGACATACGTCTCCCCTGACACATTTTGGGATGAACAGTCTTGTCTCTATGAGGTTTGAGGGTGCCCCCCTAATATTTACACAATGCTGACAAGGCCACAAGATATACAGGTTTGCAGTAGATTTTTTTCATATAGAAAATCGAATTAAATAGACTTATTCATCATCATACGCAGGAAAATAAAGTCAATTGGAACGGTTAAATTAGAACCCTCATTGGAGGAGGGGACAGTCAAGAAAATAATTTAATATATTTCACAGTCACATAGTGTGCGGGGGTTATTTGTGTGTCTTTTCATTATTCTGATGCATCCAAAATGTAAAAAAATGGAGCAAAGTTGCAAATAGTCTTGAGTAAAAATATCTTGTCTTTTTGTTTAACTCCATGGTAACAGACTACAAACATTATGTGTAGTCTGATCCTGTAGTCATGTCTTCTATTCCTGCCACCTCTTCTACTTTCTATATCGTAGCAAGGAGTAGGAGCAGATGGAAGAGAGTAAAGGTAGTATTCCCGGGCCCGACACGCGCCGTGTAAACGAGCGCTGATCATTGATCGGCGCTCGTTGGCTCCTTTCACAAGGAGCTACTATTGGGACGAGCGCTCGTTACTCCGATCGCTCGTCCCCATACAGTTCTATCGTGTCGGCAGCGCGTCTCCCTGTTTACACACGGAGATGTGCTGCCGACAACGATAATAGTTTATGCATTTAAAACGATGCGATCAACAGACTACACACAGGGTATTTTATTTGCAATCTGTAACTAGGGAGACACGTAAGTCTGAATAGGAGCTATAAAGACACAACAGTAGGATAATTTTTAACGAAGAATATTTGCAAAGTTGCTTCATTTTTTTAAATTTTAAATACATTGGAGCAATGCAAAAAAAATGGTTGCAAAAGTGTACATACCCTTTAAGAAGTCATAAAATACTAGCTACAAATAAATGCCTGAACTAGTGGCGGACGTGGTGGATCTAGGCTTGACCTTCTGTCACATGTTCTGTTATCTTTATCATACCCATTTAGGTTCACTTATTTTTATCCGCACATTAGGCTGGATTCACGCCGGACAGAAATGCTGCAGATTCTCCGGATTTTGCTGCGGATTCAAAAGCGTGAAATCCGCAGTAGACATCCAGAGCAGAAGGAACATGCTGCGGTTTTGAAAATCGCAACATGTGGATGAAATTTGTTTAAATCTCATCCACATGGCTCGGACTGTTTTTCTGGACAGAAATTCTGCGCAGAAAATTTGCAGCATTTCGATCCCATGTGAATTCAGCCTTAGTATGTGCCTGATCCGTCACCTGAATCGGTGATAAATCTGAGTTGGCTTTTGAAGAAGTTTGGAGAAGAACTGAAAGCACAAAGAGGCCAGTCCAAATTATTCATTAAACACTGAAATGACTAATGACCCTTCGTTCATGTCCTAAAACCTGTTCTAAATATAACAGAGTGCGCCCTATAATTTAAACAGGGGCCCTGCCTGCTGTTTGCTATACACTTTATGCTACGATTAGTCATAACATTAAAACTACCTTCCTACTATTGTGTACTACATGGCTACGCAATCTCAAACTCAGCAAGCTGCGATGCTCTGCGTGTCCTGCCACCTTTCTATCATAGCCGGCAGTAATTTTTTCAGCAATTTGTTCTACAGTAGCTCTCCTGTGGGATTGGATAGAGCGGGCTAGCCTTCACTCCCCATGCGTATCAATGAGTCTTGGGTGCCGATGACCCAGTCACCGCTTCACATGTTGTCCTTCCTTAGACCACTTTTGGTAGAAACCAACCACTGCATACTGGGAACACCCAACAAGAACTTCCACTTTCGAGATGAACCGGTCTTCTAGTCATCACAATTTGGCCCATGTCAAAGTCACTCATATCCTTAGGGTATGTTCACACGCAGTGTTTTCAGACGTAATTCTGGCGTCTTACGCCTCGAATTACGCCTGAAAAAACGGCTCCATTACGCCTACAAACATCTGCCCATTGCTTTCAATGGGTTTTACGGTATTCTGTTCCCACGAGGTGTAATTTTACGCGTCGCTGCAAAAGACGGCGCGTAAAAAGACGCCCGCGAAAAAGAAGTGCATGTCACTTCTTGGGACGTTTTTGGAGCCTTTTTTCATTGACTCGCCTTTTTTCTGCTTATAACACATCAACTTAAAGAATTAACTGGTCACGTTCTGCTAATATATCTCACCCCTTGACAGGCGCCATTGTAACAAGATAATGTTATTTACTTCAGATCGGTGTGTGTTATCTGTGCTTTTACATAGGACTGCAGTTCAACGGCAAACTAGGCTCTGCTACATCTGTAAAGACACACTTATTGTATGTGAACTTAGAATGGCCACTAGCAGTAATGAATATTGTTTATGGGGTTTTAAGTTATATGTACCAATATATTGGTATATGGGTAAGAGTGGACTAGAAATAAGTGGGGCATAGTAGTCACTTAAAGAGAACCTGTCACCCCTCCTGACATGTCTGTATTAGTAAATACGTGTATCATCCATGAAATAACAATGCTGGAGCACCGGTTCTTAAAACCCTGTCTGCTGGTGTCTTGCCTCTATAATTCCTCCTGGAAATGTATGGCAAATTGGCAGCCGGGCGTTACCATTCTCCTTGTCAATAGAGTGTGTCCCTACACAGCGTGACACTCTCAGCCTTCATTGGACAGTGTCAAAGTATGTAGGAACATTGATCAGCGAATGATAACACCATGCTGTCAATGTATTCATACAATTCCAGGAGGAATAACAGAGGCAAGGCACAATACAAAGTTCTAAGTAAAAATACTCCAGCATTGTTATTTTATGTGGAATGCATGAATTTACTCAGAAATGTCAGGAGAGGTGACAGGTCCTTTTTTTTAGTTCCGGATAGGAGAGAGGGGAAACCAATATACAAAATGACATATGCAACTTTGCCGAGCAGTTTAAATAAATGACTGCAGAATTCCACAAACCGACCTTTGGGTTTCTGACAATCACAGCAACATAAATGTATTCTTAAGTTATAATAAAAACTTCCTATGAACTTTGTGTATACATTTGTTGTATCCATATATTCATTGGGTTCTGTTGATCTTGTTCAGGAATCAACATACCTACAATCAATGTCTTCTCTATTAGTTTATAGAGTTGAAAATCTTCATCAGTAGGAAGGACTTGATACCCCCACCTCTGGGCAATGAGGATCGGGAGCCATGCTGCGGAGGGTTTGGCCAATGTAACGGAAAAGAGGTATATATGAGTACTTTCATGTGTTGCGTATTATCCAGATCAGGTTCTCTAAGAAGACACCTCAGAACATTGGTCTAGTCATATAATACTGCTGATTTCTGGATCGTCCAGTAGTTCATTAATAGTAATATTTTCTAAAATGTTCTGAAGTGCTACGAAAATCCTAGAATCTAAAGCTTATGTCCAAAAGCAGAGGTACAGTATTTCACCTTGGGGTTCTCGTCTCTTGGTCTTTCTCAGAACAGTTCCTTTGCTACGTTGGCTGATAGATGTCTTTTTATTCCTTTACAACATATCTCAAAATCTGAGCTAGACCTTGTTCATGGTTTCCTTCCACCCCCACAACCATTTCTACTGAACATCTCCATTACTCCACGTTCACTAATGTTGATCCCTCTCGAAGATAAACTTGGACCTTACGGCCCTAGAGAACAAAGATAAATTTGCACCTTGAGTGCCCTAGAGAACATGCTCCGAGCTGCTATCAGGATACTCGAAGCTGTGCTGACGTTCACTCAGGGTGATGTGCTCCGTGGTACTGCTGCCCATCTTCTCATGGTACCACATGCTGTCAGTGTTTCGTGATTTTCCGGCTCCGTTGTTACAGCTATCAACCAGTTTGTGTTTTTCACAGATACTTCCGACCCCGGGTCGTGGAGTTTGGCTGTACGTATGTTTATATTCCTCTTCAATGTCTTTACCAAGTTTCCAACGTTTCCATTTTTTCAGAAGCTCGGACTGGACCTGTGGGTGGACAAATTGAGAGATGGTTAAGGATAAAAAAGGAACTTATGTCACTAGTTCTGTTCTAGCCTCCTCACAAATCACTGTAGTGGACTGCCAACAATCCAACACACGTTTTCCTCATCTACTATTTCTTAACCGGTATTATATGTGCCTTCCTGTCTGTCTCTTCAGCTTTCTTCTCGTGCTAATCCCTGGTGATTCTGATCTTCAATTCCCTTGCAAAAATCTTCTTCCTTTCACTCTGTGGGGATATTTTCCCTGAATTCTCTCTACACCTTTCCTACTTGGTTTACATATGGCGAACGTCTTCTGGATATAGACATATTGGATATGTGGAAATATCTAGCACCCTTTTGATTTCGGGAAGGGTCAAGTTGTCTTTCTTAGCAACATTATATAGAAGTACAGCAAATGCACGCTACTTAAAGGGCATTTTAACATGTATCAATGGGCCTGGGGGCTTAAACCGTGACCATGGCTCTTGACACCAAGCCCAGTGGATTTGCCACATGGGGATTAGCGATCAAAGTAACAATTGTTCGTCCCACACTAAACAAACATTTCTCCATTTAATGGGAGCAATGAGCGCCAATCTGTATTGTTGATCGATACTCGTATAAAAGTGGTAAACACGGGCGATAGTCCTGCATTCTGACTAAGAGGGTTGCTGAGAGGACATCAGCACTGGTTGCATAGGGTGATTGGTATTTGTGCATTTCTGTGCTGGGGCTATTGATAGGTAGAGCACAACTCAACATGCTCAATAGTTCTTGTTTTTAGGAATCTAGCTTATAGTGGCCCGACAATGTTTGCAGTCCTTGACATGGGCCAGACAACTTTACAGTAGGTAAAGATACAATGACAAGTGATTTCCAGCTTTTTAATATTTTTATTTATTTTCTTAGGTTTTCTCCATAATGTTTGGTTTTAACAGTAGTAGATCAACAGATCTTCAAAGCCTTAAGGCCCTTTCAAGGTGATATTACAGGGCACGACGTGGGCCGTGTAAACGAGCGCCGATCAATGAGACAGCTCATTGATTGGCGTTCGTTTGCTCCTTTCACAAGGAGCTAGTGTGGGGACGAGCGATGGTTACTACAATTGCTCGTCCCCATACATTTTAATCATGTCGGCAGCGCGTCTCCGTGTTTACACAGGGAGATGTGCTGCCGATAAGGATAATAGTTTCGCCATTTAAAATGATGCAATCAGCCGATGAACGAGCGTTTGCTCATTCCCGATATATTGGCCTGTGTACAAGGGTCCAGTGATCAGCCGGAAAAAGAGCATACATGTAAACAGGGGATGTGCTGCCGACAATAATGCAAACTGTTTGGGGATGAACAATCTTGTTTGTCCCCATACAGTACAATGATTGCTCCATCAATAAAGTTAAACAAGCGCCGATCGATGTGCTATATTGACGATCGGCATTTGTTTACCGCCATAAATCTGACAGTGTAAAACCACTTTAACCCCACACATAAACTAAAAATATAGGTGTGAGTTAAACACTATATATTATTCTCCCATGTCACAAGGACTTAAGGACCCACTGTTTGTGATAGTCAGGATAATAAAACCATTAATGACTACCCTGGTCCTACCATGTCCCAGCCAGTAACAGAGACGACTAATGAAGCCCTACAGTGTTAGGATCTCACCATACAGCTTCTCATATCTCAGCTTCCTGGGCTCTTGTAAGTGGACTTAAGAGGGAGGAATATAGAGGTTAACAGTAGTCATGCCTGAATTTTCAGATTTTGGCTTGACTTTTATTTTTCCTATATGGATCTCTTGCAGGTGAGGCTTCAGCATCTGGCAGCCCAGCCTGTCTTCCCTGCATTGTCTCACGCTGTAGTTTTTAAACTTCGGGTGAAAGCGCTTGTATGCTTCATAAATGGAGCTAAGCTTTAATTTAATGTTTGTTTTTTTTTGCAATGGGAAGGTTCCAATAATAACCTGCACAATTGTGAAGAATTCAGAATTCTAAGACTTTGCTGTCTAAGCTAGCCATAGACATAATATAGTTGCCTAAGTTGACATAAGATAGTTCCTTGTCTCCCCCTTTAACACGCCTGTTTGGCTCAGTCTGTAAGAAGGAAGAAAAGTGTCACCGCTTATTTCTATAAAAAAAAGGAATCCAACCCGTCTGACCATCAGGGAGCGTTCAGGCTGTTCCCATAGATATTGTGGGATAATAGGTTGAAGTTGATGGATTTGCCTTTTTTTCAGCCTTATAAACTATGTTACTAAATTCTTATATGTTTTTAGCAAGACACATTAGATTGTTTGCTGATTTTTTTCAATTCTCCCGACTTTTATCTAATGTGTATTGGGGGTCTCTTGACTGTCCTCCGACAGCAGATGGGGAGAATTGGGCATGTTGGATTGAAATAGGAGGTCTGATAGCTGATCATTCCACTTTGCACGTTAAAATAAGCATGCACACTTGGCTAAACTGAGCGTGCATGTATATGGTAGAGTCGGGTGCAACACTATTACTAGGGAATTCAACTTTTTATGACAATTTACTGAGGTAGTTATCTCTATCTAGTCTAAAATGTCCCGCCACCCATTCTAAATTTCACTTATTTACCTCTTTGTTGACAAAACAATACAGCACAGCTACCAGCATACCCTGCAGACAAGATAGTCAAAATCAATGACAATCATGGTACATTGAACAATGCTGTGGGGTTCTGGTAAAGAGGCGAAAAGATTTAGAGAACCTACCTGGAATGAACTAAAAAAAAGATCGAAAAAGAGTTTGACCAGCCTCAGGGTCCCTTGTGCAGTTTCATCTGTGATCAATGCAAATACCACCTCGTGTATTCCAAGCAGGGGGATTAGGGTGAGTGTCGACCTGGCCAACCTGAGGAAAGACATGGTAAGAAACATGTGAAGCTCTAGCTTGCACAACTAGGTGTCTTCCCATAGAAATGAGTCCGTCAGTTGTAGACATAACACTGTGGCCCGGTAGTCTCAGAGCAATGCTATCGGCTCATGGTATCATTCTGCTGAGCTCACATATCTCTCACCTGAGTTTATAGTCTGTATACCTCATCTGATGAGCTCTCATCTTGGACAACAGAATCTGGATAATCCTCATGAATATTAAGAAGTTGATCTAAAAAAAATGAGAAAACCATAACTACACAGGTAAATAGTGTGGTACCGGCGTTTCCGGGGTACACCAGAGGAAAGAACTGTGATGGTGCACCCT
This sequence comes from Rhinoderma darwinii, assembly GCF_050947455.1. Classification (NCBI taxonomy): domain Eukaryota; kingdom Metazoa; phylum Chordata; class Amphibia; order Anura; family Rhinodermatidae; genus Rhinoderma; species Rhinoderma darwinii. The sequence goes on from NC_134699.1 coordinate 51,283,397, forward strand.
CCACATATTTGCATGTCCACTTTCAATTGCATTGTAACACTTGATTTTTTTATTGCACACATTAGCAAGAAGATCTCGAAAGGGGGTTTTAGACTGACAGATATCGCCCGTGTTTACCATTTTTAAAACGACCCCCAATCGACAATACAGTTTGTCGATCGGCGCTCGTTGCTCACTTTAAATTGAGCAATGATCGTTTAGTATGGGGACGAACGATCGTTACTCTGATCGCTCGCCCCCATGAATTTTCATCATGTTGGCAGCACAAGACTCATTACCGCATGTGCTGCCATCAACGTTGATATCTAGTGCTGCATAAAAGATGTGAATAGACGATGTACAAGTGTTTGCTCGTTCATTGGCTGATCTCTGCCCCATTCGTATGAACTCTCATTCACCCAGTCATTGCTCCGTGTAAAAGGGCCTTACTTTTTTTTTGTGAATCAAGAAAGAAAAACCCTAGTGGCATGTGATTGGCTTGAAAGTTATCTCCAAATGGGGTGGTCGTCTACTGGACACTCTGGACCAAACTGTTTCAGTGCCTGGGCCTAGCGATGTATCCTTGAACATTCACGAAAAAGAAAATTTGGGGCATTTTTTACATAAAATGAGCTAGTTTAGTGAAAAAGACCACCAAATATAGAGGACACGTCAGATGACAAAGCCGCTACCCACTGACAAATGCTCCATCTCACTTTCCTACAATTCTTCTACGACACACCACTGGTACATGGATAAAAGTATGTAACCGCTAGATCATCACTAATGATTATCAGATTACCAGAGATGGAGGCCTAAACTACTAGATCAACAAAAACGATATCCCTAAGAGCAAGTTCCCACCAGGGTACTATAAGGGTATGATCACACGCAAAACGAAAAATGGCTGTAAAATATCACGGAAAAACAGACGCTGATTTTCAGCCTTTTTTAAGCATCAAACGTTTTTTCATGCGTGTTTTGCGGCCGTTTTTGGAGCTGTTTTTCTATTGAGACAATGAAAAACAGCTAAAAAAGTGACATGCACTTTTTTTTACGGGGCGTTTTTTTACGCAACGTTTTTTTTTTCAAAAGGCCACGTTAAAAAACGCCCCGTCAGAACGAAACACAGTTTTTCTCATTGAAATCAATGGGCAGATGTTTGGAGGCGTTCAGCTTCCGTTTCTTCAGCCGTTTTTCGGGGCCGTGTGAACATACCCTAATACTGGACTGCAAGGGTTTGGGCACCATAATTTGGGGTCACTGTCTAATGCCACTAGGCAACTAGAGTCTATTTTAAACTAATATTGGAAAGGTACCCATCTTGCCAACTTTTACTTGGGAATGAAATGATTGTAGCTACTTTAGCATCAGAAATATTTGTTATTGAAGGTCTACCCGAGGTTCACCAAACTATAAAGCGAAGGACCATGATTTATAAATAACAGTTTGTATAGAATTAGATTGGGATTATAGATATGTTGGGCTTGCATGAGGAGTTAAGAGCGCTGGTGCCTGGTGGCATACATGGGTACAGCGTGATGATTGGAACAAAGCTTAACCTTTTGAAAACCTAAATTGAACTATTAGCCCATCAATGAATAATCACTAGTCACATTTTATTGGGGAGATTTTCAAGGTTTTTATAAAGTACATATATAATATCTCACTATTACACTGGGTACCGGTTGAGAGAATAGGGTGGTAGGACGTACACTGGTGGGGACACCACTGAAGCCTGTAAACTCAGTGGACATAGCTTCTACTGTCTGATAGAATGAGATATAATAGAATAGGCCCTTCTGCATGTAAGGGAGCGTTTCTAGGATGCAATGTAAGGTAGCATGCTACAGCCTTCTTTTACAGATGTCAATTTGCCATTCCCTCTACAGGTCCCACCATCTGTGCATAGATATGGTGTCAGTATGGGTTCTACATTAGGAAGTTGCACCCTGTCCTGATTCCAGCCCCTTGGACACTATTTTATTATAATGAAGGACCCCTATTTGAGCACCCTCTTTATGACCTCCATGTAGACACTTAGGTTACAATTAGATTTTACACTCATGGAAAATTTTCTGGTGTGCCCAATGTATGTGGTATAATTTAAACTATTTCTATTACCAATATAGCAAGGAACACAGCAGACCGTAGGATCCACCAGAATGCCATGTTGTTATTTGTGGTCCAACACCTATGGAGGAATAGAAAAACCATAGTTAATGGCTGCTTTTCGAGAGTAGTGAAGAATACTGCTGGTATGTAAAGATGATTTATATGATAAAACTATAAACTTTGGTGCTAAAAATCTGTGTTCCTATTCTAAAAATTCAATCATATCTCCTCTGGTGGCAATCCATAGAAGTAAGCGGCCACATGGCAACAATTACATGGAGACCCCTCTTCTATAACTACAAGGCCTGATTCAGACGAACATGCCCGTTTTGCGTCCACAAGAAATGGACCGTATTTTATGCATTTCAATTCGGTGTGCCATCAGTGTGCTTTCCGTGTGGCATCGGTGTTCCTGTTTTTTTTTTTCTTCTCTTTATTTTTTTAGCAACTGGTGTGTGAAAAACACGGACAGCACACAGATGTCATCCATGTGCTGTCCGTGTTTTTCACGCACCCTTTGACTTCAATGGACGACGGGGTCCGCAGAGTTTCACGCAATGGACCCATTCTGCGTGAAAAATTGAAAAATCACGGACGTGTAAATAACCCCATAGAATTGCAGAGGTCCGTTTATTTTAACGGACAGCACACGGACGTATAATACACTCATCTGAATAAGGCCTTACAACCCTTCATCCAGATATGATAGTGCTTGCTTGTTCTCATTCCTTAGGGATGAGGACAGGATGATGTGTTCCTTCCCTGTCTGTCCACATTGTCTATGAGGTAGGAGAAGGGGAACCTCAGCTGGGGACCTCATTCACTGGATCTCATGCAATGGGAGCTGCTTATAGGGTATGTATGTTCTAGTCTCGTGTATCCTAGTAATGAAACTTGGTTTGTAAAATTATAGGAATGTCTTATAATGCTTTTCCGCCAAAACATGTTACAAACTGTGTATATATTTGCAAGAATACCTCCAACGTAGTTAAAAATAATGTGCACTGCAAATTAGCAGTTTTGCATATTTCTAGGTAGAACTTAAGCTAGTTATAGACATAAGAAAACAGCTATCTTCCTTGTCCTGTCTGAGATTATTGTGCTGATCCTATCCCAGTCTAAACAGCAAAGATCAAAAGTGAGCTGCAGAAAACAGGAAATGTCAGCTTATTCTGTGTACTCTAGTGGCTATTGAGAAAACGGGAACATTTCAATATGATATATACTGTATATATACACACAGTCGAGTCACATTATTATGACCAGCAACTGATATCCAGGGCAACCGCCATGTGCAGCACGGACAGCAGCTAGATGGGCTGGGAGTGACTCAATAAGGTGCTGGTGGGTTGTCTCAGGTATCTGGGGCCGTGCTCACTGCAGTGCATCCCACATTTATTGGAGGTCGCGTGGGGGATGGGGGATCCATAGAGCGAACAAGACGATCGAGGTGGTCCCACAGATGCTCAATTGGGTTCAAGTCTGGCGAATTAGGGGGCCAGGGAAGTACTTGGAAGTCTTGGTTGTGCTCTTACAACCACTGTCAGACATTTCTAGCTGTGTGACATGTCGCATTGTCTTCCTGGAGGATTCCATCTACCCCAGTACGTATGGGTGAACGCGATCTGCAACGATGGATTCATACCCAAATTGGTTCAGAGCCTTCCACATGGATGAGTGGCCCAGAGAATGCCATGAAAAAGTTCCCCAGACCATAACACTGCCGCCACCAGCTTGTGTTCTTCCAGCAATGGTTGCAGGGTGTTTGTTCCCTGATGTTTCTCGCCTGACACGCCAACGTCCATCCGTTCAATGAATCAGAATATATGACTCATCGAGAAGGCAGCCCATTGCCAATCATCAGTGATTCCGATACTGCCCTGCAAATTGAAGCATTTTTTTCCGATGCCCCTTTGTTATCACATGAGCAGTGACCATCCGTCTTTTTCGGAGCCCCATACGCAGTAGGGTTCAGTGAAACGGTTTATTTTCATGGTAAGCTGCTCCACTGTAGCGTGTCGTTCAGCCCTTGCACATCTTCGTAGCTGACGTTAACCTAACATGATTGGCACGTGGTGCTCCACAGTGTCCACGTCGGTCATTCCCAATGTTGCCATTTGTCCACTCAGTGCTGTACACTTTCACCACAGCAGCATGTGAACAGTTCCCAAACTGCGCTGTGTGAGAAATCCCGCCACCCTTGGCCCGAAAGTCAATAATCCCTTTTTTGCAACTCTAATAAATCCCCCTTTTTACCCATGGCAACAACGAGTGATATGTGATCAGACAGCTTATCGCACACCTTATAAACACACCAAACCCACGACACATCACTTCCTTCATGGGCTACGCGCTACCGACGTTGAAAGTAGGAGGATCTCATAATAATGTGACTCGACTGTGTATGTATATATATATATACACACACACAAAATATATATATATATTTATATGCTGTATATATATGTATACATATATATGTATATATATATATATATATATATATATACATATATACATATACATATATATGTATATATAGAACCTGATTTAAAAAATATGACATTTTGTGATGATATGGTCCCTTTAAGGGTTACATGATGAAACAGCATTGCCTGCTATTCATAGTAAAAAAATTTGCAACCATGGTAAAAAAAAACATATGTGGCAATTTTACCACCACACTTGGGCAATGCTGCGGAGATCTAGCACAGTGCAGAAGTGCAGTGGAGAGATGTGCTAGATAATATCTGTACTAGAGATTCATGGCTTTGAGAGACGTTTGTTGACATTTGGCTGCGCTCCAGAGCTGCTCAGGAAATGGGCCAGTCCCTGTGACAAGCAGTAATGAGTCGTATCATCCGCAACGGCTTTTAAATAAACAGAACTCTTTTATGTGATCCCTGCATTACGTCTCGGCTGATATTATTTCACTGCTTATACCAGATCTTAGGCATAGGTAGAAGTTGTAGAAGGGGCTCAATGTATGGAGACACTAGTGGCGTTGAAATCCAGGGTACAGAGTTTGTAATCGAATCTAGGTCCCTGTGCCTTCCGCTTACAGGGACACATTAAGATCCCTTTACTGTGCAGATGAGTTGCCTTAAAGGGTCAGTTCACACGTTGCGTAAATACTGCAAATTTTCCACATCAGATTTTGTTATACAGTAGCAGCAAAGTAGATGAGATTTGAACAAATCTCATCCACACGCCACGTAGATGATAAGCAAAAAAAAAACGCGCAGAAATTGACCTGCGCTGCGTTTTTTTAATCCGCAGCATGTCAATTGTATTTGCGTAGTCGCTGCTTTTCTGTTGCAGGTTTTCGCCATTGACTTCACTGGCGAGGTAAAACCCGCAACAAATAGCAGATGTTGCAACTCAGGAAAAAAAAAATCTTATACTTACTCAGAATTCTGTGCTTCTTCATACAGGCCGTCCTCCTGGGATGACGTTTCATCCCTGAGATGTTTCATCACATGGGATGAAACGTTAACCCAGGAGGCCGGCCTGGATGAAGAAGCACAGAATTCTGGACAAGTATACCCAGGGGATGGCCTGGAGGACGGCAGAGGGACGCGTTTTCCGCAGTGGACATTCCAGTCGAAAAACTGCACCACTCTGGAATTCCCTGCGGCGCCCAGGGCGGATAAGCTGTGTGTTTTTACGCAGCATATCCGCCCTGCGTGAACATAGCCAAAAGATTGTTTTTGGGCTTTTCCTGGCCAGAACTTGGCAGAGCTCTAAATGTTCAATGAAACTTTAATGAGATGACCACCAAAAATTTTATTGAAAAAGGCCTTCTAGAGAAGTGAACAAGAAGTTTGAAGAAAGATTGCAGTTTTCGGAACACGGCACCTGACCAGTAAGTAATCAAATCGATGTATAAGATTTGCAGTATTTTTATTTTTATAAAAGACACTACGCGTTTCAGGATCGGACAGGTCCCTTCCTCAGGTTATAACTGCAATCTTTCCTCAAACTTCTTGTTTTCGTCTTCCCGGGTATAGAGGTTTTCACCCGTGGGATAGCAGCGGGTGGCAGCCGACACTGCAAAAAAAGATCGTCTTCAGTATCCATGCAAAGCAGTAGCATTGTGCCTACACTCACACAACGCTATTAGGTGAGTAACCTAACTCACTTTCTATTACTGTTGTAATTAATTCGATACAGTATTACCTTAGAGGAGCGCCGTTGTCCCCCCCCCCCTTTTTTTCCCTCTTTACACATATTCTAGAGAAGTGGGCCTCTATTAAAACCATAGCTATAGTATAAGACGGAATTAAAAACCTGACAAAAAAAATCTGGTCTAGTTAAAAAAAAAAAAAAAAACAAATCTTATTCACTGTATGATGAAGAAATTCAATATACATTAGGCCTTATTAAAAGAGTTTAAGAAAAAATCTGGCCAGTCAATGGAAATATTCTTAATTTAAGTTCACATACAAAGTGACAGCATAAATCTAAATTGAAACACAAAGTATATTAAAAGATTGCAGAATTTTGTATTAAACACTAAATAAAGCTTTGTTTATATAAAAATGTAGATTATTCATTTTTTTTTAAATAATGCCGTAATGGGTTTCCATTTCTAATTCGGTTCATGAGCCCAGATCATTTTAAAATAGCATTGGAAGTATTTTTTTACTATTAGAAAGTAAAAAAAATCTGAATCAAAGTAAAAAAAATAATAAATATGCAGAAGACCTCATACATTTACTTACAGTACATTTTCATATGTATATTTCACAGCCACCCAAGGAATGATGAATAAAATAGGAGCCCCTGCAAAAAAAGATAATGGGATATAATATGCAATATTAACCCCAAAAGGATGAATCAAAGATTTTTTTTTATTCATAAGGAAACAGAGATTAAAGGGGCAGCGTTCCCAAATGCGATCTCCTGATTTAATATAGAGACGTATAAGAAAAAGATCCCATTGGCGGAGATCATGAGTTTGGACTTCCTCCAATTTTCCAAGCTTGTTTCCCTCCCTTTCCATCTCTTGTAGGAGAGATGTCTGGCATGATCCTCAGGCTAGCCACCCTGCCTCTATTGTCATGTTAAATGTGGCGAAGAGAGCCCTGCGCAGGTTGAAGGGGAATAGGACTGGACATAAAACCATAAAAACCTGCAGAAATTCACCACCTTTTCTTTGTGAATCCTTCAGCAGAACACAGACACCATTATGGCAGCCTTTATTCTGCAGGTGGAATGTTATAATAGGTATATATCAGAGAATTGCTGATTGTGCAATTGTGTTGTGGGACCCAGCTGAAGAATCGGTAATCCAGGGTGAATTGCTATATGGCTAACTTAAATTTCTCCAGGATTATTTCATCTAAATCGTAGAATACGTGGTCAAAAGTATGTGCACCCCTTTTAATTAAGGGGTTTAGTTTGAACTAGCAATCCTTGCTAACAAATTCATAAAATCATGCATACAGCCATGCAATCTTCATATGAAAACATTAGCAGTAGAATGGGTCATACTGAAGAGCTCAGTGACCTTCAATGTGGCACTGTCACGGGTTGTGACTTTCCAGTAAGTTCATCAAATGTCTGACCTGCTAAGGCTTCCTGGGTTTGTACGTTTTATGAATTGGAAAGTTAAAGAAGTCCAATAACTCAACGAAATAGCCGTTTCCGTTTCATGGACTGGATTTCCATGGGAAGCGCAGAAGCCTAAAATAGCCATTTGCAATACAAAGCATTGGCTAGAGTGGTGTAATGCAGCGGTGGGATGCAGCCGGATCTCCTGAACCGTTTATTGAAACAACAACCGGTTCAGAGTACTTGGAAGAAGTGGTATGCCACCCCGGTCCCCCATGGATTCAATTGTATCCGCGTCCTTAAGATGGTGCAAGGTACCTGAAGCCGTGTTCGACTCCCTATACTGCTGTATGTGGCCTTCTTTGCGACACACGCAACACAATGACATCATCATGCCTGCTCCATTCCGCAACAGAGTGGCTTGAAGAAGCCAAGCCTTCCCTGTGTGGCAGAGGCGTGGGATCGTTGGCAGGTAAATATTCCCAAATGGGGGACTTTTAATTGAGGGGCAAATTGAAGAAAACTTTTTTTATTAAGGGTTTCATATTGTGGGGCATATTTTTATTCAGGGACACTGTGTGGGGCATATTTTTATTCAGGATTACATTATAAGGTATTTTTTATTCATTGGCACAGTGTGGGGCATATTTTTATTTTTTATGCATGTGCACAATGTGAGGCATATTTATATTCAGGGTTACAGTGTTAGGTATACATTTATTTATAGGCACAGAGTGGGCATATTTTTATTCCGGGTTACAGTGTAAGGCATACATTTATTCATTGGCATACTGTAGGGCATATTTTTTCTTTGATGGACACAGTGTGAAATATACATTTATTCAGGGGCATAGAGTGGGGCATATTTATTTAGGGGGCACTATATGTGACATTGTTATTTTCAGAGGCGCAGTGTGAGGAGCAGAAGATATCTGGGCAGTAAACTCTGCAGAGACGAGTAATGTCCAGGATACGTGGGTATGACTGTCAGAAGGAGAAGAAAAAAGAACGACTTGATTCAAGGAAGACATCACCTGTGAGTCACTGAATGCCAATATATTATATATATAACCACAATAAACACTTATGTTATCACGACTGACAGTATACCAGGTAATGCTTAAAGACCAGTTGCATCTAAAATCAGGATTGCTTGTAAATAAAAGCCCTTAAGTCATCTTCTGCCAGGGTGTTAAAAATACTATAAACTCCTTGGTGTCGCAGCCATTTTTTTGATTTTCCTTTTAGTTTTTTCCTCTCTCTTTTTCTTAAAGCCATAACGTTTAAATTTTTTTCATCAACATAGCCATATGCGTGTTTGGTATTTGTGGGAAGAGTTGTAGTTTTTACTGTCACAATTCAAAGTACCCAATAATATACTGGGAAACTGGGGTGGGATTGGAAAAAAATATGTGAATCCTGCATAGTTTTTTGGGTTTTGTTATGGCATTCACTAAATACTATTTATTCTGCAGGTCAATATGATTACGACGGTACCAAATTTATATAGTTATTTTTTCTTATGACGTACTACTACTTTTTTTAAAAAATATCTCTTTTGTGTCACCGTTTTCTGAGACCCATAACTTTTTTATTTTACTGTTGATGGAGCAATATGGCTTATTTTTTGCGGGCCAATCTGTAGTTTTTATTGGTACTATTTTGGGGTCTGTATGTCTTTTTGATAATTTTATTACATTTTTTTGGGGGAAGCAAGGTGATCAAATAGATGACAGAAGGTTACCACATAGGAACGGCATTAGTACTCTTCAATTCTGACTTTTTTTTTTGCAAATCTCTTTTTATGGAACGTGAAAGTAACATACAATGAAATGACATTCTGACCCTAGCAGCATTATGATCTTGGAGGACGTAGGTCTATAGCTCTCTTGAATGACCTCCTTACTCACCCCATCCGATGCAAACGTACAAAGCAAAGTAACTTCTCTCTGAGAACACAGCTAAGACCAGCAGGTTGTGTAGATATATCCCCTCCACCAGCAGCCAGCAGTAATTAGCAATGATTCCATATTGCATGAGAACAGTAGCAGCTCGACACCCAGCCTGTGAATGTATGGGTAAGGGGTGGAAGAAAAAAGAAATGTTATAGAGATAAATGGAGAAAACATGAGAACTAACAATCATAAGTGATGGCTTAGGCTTCGTTCACACCTGCGTCGGTGTGTTCCGTCGTTCTGCTCTGTCAGAGCGGACACCGCCGGCGGCCGACGAAACCCATTGACTTTAATGGGTCCAGTGAGCTTTCCGTCGGGGTGTCCATGATTTTACCGTTGAAAATAAAGCGGCATGCTCTGCTATTGTCTCCCATAATCTCTGCCGGATCTGCGACGTAGACCCTTAATGGAGCCTCCAATGCATGTGTGAACGAAGCCTTGCATGTGAAGCAGGAAAAGTTCTACAGGAACTTTTTTGTTTGGGCATTCTGAGGCAGCTTACCATGGTGTTGAATCAAAGAAGTATTAAGGGGTCTATGATCAATACTTTCTGCCTGGTGTGTTACCACACTGAAGGGAGGGGATCACTCCAATCATCTCCCATGACTTAATCCACCACTGATCAGAGGTAATTTGCTAAACAATAGGGTGGACAATATTTAAGCTTGTTCCCTAAAAATTTACCTTTGAAAAGATTTTAATACTGCAGATGTGATGAGGGATTGCGAGGACCTACCCTGCTGTCCGGATCATGCAATACAGCTTTGAGCTGATCAGCCGGGTTATATCTGGCAGTCTGGTTGCTAGGGATACACTGCTTAAAGATGGATACTACTGGCCGCGCCAATCCAGTACTGAAACGTTTTCGAGAGACTTGATAGGAAACAGTGCCCAACAGCTACAGCCTTCATATAAGGTTGTCAGGCAGAGTCCCCGTAGCAACCAGTCTGGTTCAGACTTCATAGGTCTACAGCTCAAGAATCTTTGTATAAAACAAGGCCAAGAGTTGGGTCTGATTACATGTATACGGTATATAGAATGACTTCACACGTCATATAACCTTCTCACCTCACTGCTGAGCCAGACATGTAGGTATTCCTCATCAATTTTCTCACTGTAGCGAGTCTTCAGCATGGTGTCAATCACTAGAACTGACACTCCCCTCAGAATGAATGAGATGAACAGGTTGATGTGAATGTAATTCCTCATACAGTGGAGTTTACTGCAAGAAATGGAAGTGTGGGTAGTGTTAAGGCTGATATACTAAGTTATTCAACCTGGCAGAAATGTGCTCCCTGTTGTGTATAGTAGAAAGGTGATCACAGATACCAGATATTTGTGAGCAGATCCTTCAGATTCTGGCAAATCTGACTAAGATTGTTGTGATCTGACGATCAAACTTTATATGACTTTAGCAGTCGGTACCATCTCTTTTTGGTGGATTGTTTGTATGACCTGACCGGCCATTCACTTTCTGTCTTATGTATATGGCCATCTTAACGGGGTTGAGGAGTTATTATAGATTAGATTTGTGTAATTTCTATGATGGGTCATAAACATGAGATTGTCCGCAGATCCCACCAAATTGGTTGGATTTGCCAGCAAATATCTAATGTCAGACAACAACTATCAGCCCTGGTTTTCTCATAAACATTCATGTGCAGATCGATCAACCATGGATGTTATTTCATTAGGGGAGGGAGATAAGTGCCTGCCAGCGGAAACAATAAAATTGGATTGGCTAAAACTTGTCAGATCCTTGTCGCATCCCCAGCGGAGACATCAGGGGAGAATTAGACAGCCCCATAAACATAGGACTGTTAGTAAATTCCGTAAAAATTGGCAAGATCCGCCTTGAAAAGTCTAATGTCTATGGCCAGATCTAGGCGTAAAGATCCACAGATGAGAGATTAGTAATATAATTGGATTTGTGAAGATTTTATTGGAAAAAAACGAATAGGAGCCAGTAGATGTGTTCTCATAACAGCCACCTACCTGAATCCCACAAGGATAGCAAGTGCCAGTATGAGTGCCCCCACAGACAAAGAATATCCTACAGTGTACATGATCTTAAAGCTTTCATATGCCTTGGCAAACCTTTCCTGTAAGTTAAAGACAACAGGTCTGTTATATATAACAAAGTCAAAAGGGCAAGCTTAAATTCACAATTCACAAAAACACCAGTAAGGGCCTGTTCCCATCCCCGTCACCCTACCATTCATGGGTTCTGTTAGACCTTTCCCTCAGAGGAACCCATGCCTTTCGTTTGCATTACCATTGATTTCAATGGTAATGCTTACATAGTTACATAGTTACATAGTTACATAGTTACATAGTTACATAGTTAGTACGGCTGAAAAAAGACACATGTCCATCAAGTTCAACCAAGGGAAGGGAAAAGGGAAGGAAAAATTTCTACACATAGGAGCTAATATTTTTTTGTTCTAGGAAATTATCTAACCCTTTTTTAAAGCCATCTACTGTCCCTGCTGTGACCAGCTCCTGCGGTAGACTATTCCATAGATTCACAGTTCTCACTGTAAAGAAGCCTTGTCGCCTCTGCAGCTTGAACCTTTTTTTCTCCAGACGGAGGGAGTGCCCCCTTGTTTTTTGAGGGGGTTTTACAAGGAACAGGATTTCACCATATTTTTTGTATGTGCCATTAATATATTTATATAAGTTAATCATGTCCCCCCTTAGTTGTCTTTTTTCAAGGCTAAATAGGTTTAATTCTTTCAATCTTTCCTCATAACTTAAATTCTCCATGCCCCTAATTAGCTTCGTTGCTCTTCTTTGTATTTTTTCCAACTCCAGGGCATCCTTTCTATGAACTGGAGCCCAGAACTGGACTGCATATTCTAGATGAGGCCTCACTAATGCTTTGTAAAGTGGTAATATTACATCCCTGTCCCGCGAGTCCATGCCTCTTTTAATACACCACAATATCCTGCTGGCCTTTGAAGCAGCTGATTGACACTGCATGCTGTTATTGAGTTTATGATTTACAAGTACACCCAGATCCTTCTCAACAAGTGAATCCGCCAGTATAGCTCCCCCTAGGACATATGATGCATGCAGGTTGTTGGTACCCAGATGCATAACTTTACATTTATCTACATTAAACTTCATCTGCCAAGTGGACGCCCAAACACTTAGTTTGTTTAAATCTGCCTGTAATTCATGAACATCTTCCATAGTCTGAACTATATTACATAGCTTGGTGTCATCTGCAAAAATAGAAATAGTGCTATTAATCCCATCCTCTATATCATTAATAAATAAGTTGAATAATAGTGGTCCCAGCACTGAACCCTGGGGTACACCACTTATTACCGGGGACCATTCAGAGTAGGAATCATTGACCACAACTCTCTGGATACGGTCCTTGAGCCAATTCTCAATCCAATTACAACCTATAGTCCTTAATTTACCCATTAGGCGTCTATGGGGGACAGTGTCAAATGCCTTTGCAAAGTCCAAAAACACTAAATCCACAGCGGCCCCTCTGTCTAGACTTCTGCTCACCTCTTCATAAAAACAGATTAGGTTAGTTTGACAACTTCTGTCCTTAGTAAAACCGTGCTGGCTGTCACTTATAATGCTATTTATTGTCACATAATCCTGTATATAGTCCCTCAATAGCCCCTCAAACATTTTCCACACGATGGCTGTTAAGCTTACTGGTCTATAATTACCTGGGGAAGACCTAGAGCCCTTTTTGAAAATAGGCACCACATTTGCCCTGCGCCAGTCCCTTGGCACTATACCAGTCACTAGAGATTCTCTGAATATTATGAAAAGGGGGACAGAAATAACTGAACTAAGCTCTTTAAGAATTCTAGGGTGTAACCCATCTGGTCCCGGGGCCTTGTGCACATTTATTTTATTTAATTTAGCTTGGACCATATCTACATTCATCCAATTCAGTATATCAACTGATATATTAACAGCACTGGCACCCGCTACATCAGCTGCTCCTTCTTCAGTTGTATATACAGAGCTAAAGAACCCATTTAATAACTCTGCCTTCTCTTGATCCCCTGTGACCAACTCCCCATTACCACTATCTAGGGGTCCTACATGTTCAGACCTGGGCTTTTTTGCATTTATATGCTTGAAGAATTTTTTAGGATTTGTTTTACTATCCTTGGCCACCTGCCTTTCATTTTGTATTTTTGCTAATTTTATTACATTTTTACAGATTTTATTAAGCTCTTTATATTTTACAAAGGCTGCAGCTGTACCCTCAGATTTGTATTTTTTAAATGCCCTTTTTTTGTCATGTATTGCCCCTTTCACAGAAGGTGTAAGCCATGTGGGGTTTAATTTGAGTCGTTTATACTTGTTACCTATAGGAATACATTTTGCACTATAATAACTCAAAGTAGATTTGAAAATCTCCCATTTATCATTTGTTCCATTATTTGACATTAGTTCTTCCCAGTCTATGTCCTGAATTGCAGCCCTCATCCTGGGGAAATTGGCTTTCTTAAAATTAAATGTTTTTGCCCTCCCAGCCTGCGTTTGTTTTTTACAGTATAGGTAAAATGTAACTATATTGTGATCACTGTTACCGAGGTTTTCACGAACATTGACATTCCCAACATTTGCTTCCATTGCAAATGGTTTCCGTTTGTTTCCTGTCCGTAAGGTTTCCGGGTTTTTTAGCAGAAACAATAGCTTAGTCGACTACGCTATTGCTTCCGCGGAGGAAATGGAAACCTTACAGAACGGAAACAAACGGAAACCAATTGCAACGGATGTATTACCATTGGAATCAATGGTAATGCCAACGTAAGCTATGGTTTCTGTTTTGCTTTCCGTTCTTGGGTTCCTCCGACGGAAAGGTCTAACGCAACCCATAAACGGAAGGGTGGTGCTGATGTGAATGCACCCTTCATTCCACTAACATGAAGTTGCAGTGTCTACCACAAGTGTTTATGGAATCATTCAGACGTTGCTTAGGTCTGCAACCTTAGTCATTGACATCAATTAGCCAATAACACGATCTGTTAGAAAGGACAACCACCATATCAGTCTGTATCCCTCTGTGTTCTTGTAGTTCTTTTGCTGTACCCGATCTTTTTTGGGCTGTCTATTTATCTGCCTTGTGCTGATTGGTCAGCATCAGGGGCAGGGAAGCTAGCTCCACCCCATTGGCTAATTAAGCAAAATAGCCTATAAGGAGCCAACACAACAGTGGGTCATATCTATGGAACGGAATGTCCATGGAAAAAAAAAAAACAGCGCCAGAATCAGGGAGACAGCGCTATTCAGTTTACCAGTTCAACTTATATAACCTAGTGAAAGGTCTGCTTCATCTCAGAAAATATACATCAGAAAAGAACAGCTGCATTATAGTTCCATTTGTGGACAACCGTCTATTCAGTCATTTATTGATTCAGAGGAAAACCCATAGATATAGTGTTTTGACATCAGCTTAATATAAGGGCTATAGAAGGTGGCCAACTACTGTGTTTGACTGCTCTTGATGGCAGGTAGGTCCAAGCACAAGGGGACAATGGACAATGAACACATTAGACCTACCAGCGCCCTTTCTTCCTTGCCATAAATTAAGCTCTAAGGTCAGGAAGATTTATTTGTCTCCAAATGTCATACTATAGTCACTGTAATTTCAGATTTTAGGCATTAATGCCTACTGTCTATAGGTATCAGTATTTTATAAGCAAAATGTTTATCTGCCATAAAGTTTATTGGGACCCTCTTACAGAAGCTTTCTCGTTACAAAGCCAGTAGAAGAACAATTCTGCGTTCTTCAAGAATTGCTTGTTTATATCTACCTTTTCTGACTTAACAACAGCAGGATGTAACAACTCAAACACTTAGTTTTTTGGCAGACTCAGGACCCAGCCTAAAGCTCATGGGTGGGAATGGGTTGAAGAATGTCATCATGGCAGAAAGCCCGCCACTCGTCAGAAATTGCCAGCTAGAGGAACAATGAGCATTAAAGTTCCGATAACGTATCAGAAATGAGAATGTAAGTGGCCGTCACCTCATGCAAGGCTGGAGCTTTAAGCAACATGACTGGTGCTATATAACATACACTATATGGTCAAAAGTATTCGAACACCTACATATTACACCTACAGGAGTTTTTCAGATATCCCATTCTAAATCCATAGGCATTAATATGGAGTTGGTCCCCCTTTGCAACTAAAACAGCTTCTAGTCTTCTTGGAAGGCTTTCTATAAGATTTTGGATTGTGTCTGTGTGAATTTTTGCCCATTTATACAGAAGAGCATTTGTGAGGTCAGACACTGATGTTGGACGAGAGAGCCTGGCTCACAATCTCCGTTCTAGTTCATCCCTAATGTGTTCTGTGGGGTTGAGGTCCGGGCTCTGTGCGGACCAGTCATGTTCTTCCACAACAAAACTCAATCCAACCATGTCTTTATGGACCTTGTTTTGTGCACCGGGGCATAGTCATACTGGAACAAAAAAGGGTCTTCCCAAAAATGTTCCAAACTAGTTGGAATCATACAATGGTCCAAAATGTCTTGGTATGCCGAAGCATTAAGTTTTCCCTTTACTGGAACTAAGGGACCTAGGCCGACCCCTGAAAAATAACCCCATGGCGTTATCCTAAGCCACCATACTTTACAGTTGGCACAATGCAGTCAGGCAGGTAACGTTCTCTCTTCAGACTGTCAGATAGAGAAGGGTGATTTATCACTCCACAGAACACGTTTCCACTGCTCCAGAGTCCAGTGGTGGTGGCTTTACACCACTCCATCCGACGCCTGGCATTGTGCTTGGTGATGTAAGGTTTGCCTGCAGCTGCTCGGCTCCCATGCCACAGTTTTTGTGCGAAGGTCAATGCCAGAGGAGGTTTGGACTCTGCAGTTATTGAATCAGCAGAGTGTTGGCGACTTTTATGCACTATGCTCCTCAACATTCGGCGACCCCGCTCTATAACTTTACCTCTTCTGTCACTTTTTGGCTGAGTTGCTGTGGTTCCTAAACGCTTCCACTTTGCAATAATACCACTCACAGTTGATCTCAGAATATCTAGGAGGGAAGAAAATTCAGGAACGGACTTGTTCCAACGGTGACGTCCTATTACAGGACCGCGCTGGAATTCAGTGATCTCTTTAGAACGACCCATTCTTTCACAAATGTTTGTAAAGGTAGACTGCATGGCGAGGTGCTGAATTTTATCCACCAGTGGCAATGGGACTGTATGAAATGCAATGATCAAGAGGTGTGTCCCAATACTATTGTCCATATAGTGTATACAACATTAACAATTGATATTTGTAGGACACTTTATATAATTGTACCTGGTCCTCTACATCTGCTTGGTCAAGTTCACATTCCTGGGCATCACGTACTGGATGGCCGTGCACCGTGGCTGCCCATTGCCCATCTGGTCCACAGTATTTGTACACATAACCATGCTGCACTGAGAGGGGACAAGCATGTTATTGTATAGCAGGACTAATTTTCAGCTTATTAAACCTATTGAAGGAGTTTTACCTTTCTTGTACCAAGGCAAGAACCAGGGGCAAGAGACATTGACAGTGGTATTAGGTTGAGCATCTGGCCAGCAGGAGAACTTATCAAATGTCCTGTTGCAGACCAGTCCTGAGGAAACACAGCAGTGACTTTTGTTTAAGAAGTGCAGTAATATATGTAATATTAAATATTGGACTAGTTAACTATATGATATAATGACTAACTAACCAATTAAATCGATATTTTTATTTTTTTTGGTCATTACAAACACACAGAGTGTTCGTGCAACCACTCAATATCAGGAGTATTGCCGGATTTATGGGTAAACTAAATTCCGTTTTCATTGAGTTTTCAGGGAGTTTGCCTGTCTGATCTAGTTTTATCCAGTCTAAATTTATGACTGCCTTCCCCAATGTTGTCACGTCACAGCCCTGCTCTGTGCCTGTGGGTCCTGCTGCAAAATCTGCCACGGAACCACGGAATTCCTCTCTCCCATTGACATCAGGCGGAATCTCTCCAAAGATTGAGCAGGACTCCGCGTGAAAAATTTCTCTGTGTTAACATCCCCTTATAGTGTGCGGAGTCCACCAAACAACTTCCCATATGTCAACCTTATAGCATAAATTTGGCTGTTACATGGTGGCAGCATTGGACTGGGGTTACTTGGGCCCACCAGAAGAGATGATTCCGAGGGCCTACCCTCCATCTATATAGAACATGTACATGTCCACTTTTAATTTCATCATAATCCTTGTTGTTATCATTGTAAACTCAGGACATATCATCAAGAAGGTCTTATAGGTAATTTGTGAATCTACTCATAAGAAATAGGCCCTAGTGGCAAGTGTTTGGCTCCAAGTCACCTCACAATGGGGTTGTCTTCTGCTGGACCATTAAGGCCCATTATTGTGTTAGTGCCTGGGCCCACTGGAGAATCCTCTGGTTCTCTGGTGGGCCAGTCCAACCCTGCATGGGGGAGTGGGGTATTGCAGTCTCACCTAAATTTGTAGATAGACCTGCACAACCAAGGAGATGCCTGTAGTTTCCTACTGCCATACTACAGCTGGTTTTATGTTCTTAAGGTGGTGGAGTAATCTCTCTATGTTATTTAATCTTTCATATATGTATATTGTATCATGAACGATACAACGTATTGTGTCTTCATTATGTAATGATAAAGAGTTGTAACTCACCTGTTGAAGGGGGTTCCATG
Organism: Rhinoderma darwinii; assembly: GCF_050947455.1. NCBI lineage: Eukaryota > Metazoa > Chordata > Amphibia > Anura > Rhinodermatidae > Rhinoderma > Rhinoderma darwinii. The sequence continues at coordinate 51,301,692 of NC_134699.1, forward strand.
GACATATTCTGTTGGCACTCGGTCTCATACTTCCTCCAGCTGTCATACAGGTAATCCATTATCTGAGCTGAGATAGCCTGTGTCGAAAACAGACATTGAAACCAATTCATAGACATGTAGAAAAGTGGTGTTATGCAAAGGGTAATTGCATCATATGGGATTGCTTCCTAAATGGCAGTAACCCGATCCCTGGCTCATTCTCATGTACTGTACATATACAATGATTCTGGCCAGTGTTCTAAGCTATCCAGTATAAAAAAGTATACATTAAACGTATACATGTTTTTAACATGTGAGTCTATAGACGACAGACGTCCGATGGATGCCTCTGATGGGTTCCATCCGGCAGCGATCCGTTACCCATAGACTCTTATGTTGAATAAAATGTATACATTTAACGTATATGTTGTTTTACTGGATGGCTATGACCTATATGTTTTTTTTTAATGGAAGTAAATGGGCAACAGATGGCTGATGGATGTCATCTATCGGAGGCATCTGTCGGAGGTATACTTTTTCTACATGTTTGTTTAACATCTTGCGCCATACATCTCGGATTAAGTTGGATTTAGAGAGAAATTATGGGAGGACACATCTGTAAACCTGAATGTGAAGCTCCACCTTTGGCGGCTAGAGAATAGATTTAGTGGAGTCGTATGAATAGCAATTCAATAACATAAAGTTGCAGGAGTGTGATAATAAAAACCTGCACTGAACAGCACAGCACTGTCCTACAAAATCCTGTAGATATGTGTTTAGTTTGGGTTTTCGCAAATTGGTGGTCAACCTTAGGGTATGTTCACACGGCCAAATTTCAGACGTATACGAGGCGTATTATGCCTCGTTTTACGTCTGAAAATATGGCTACAATACGTCGGCAAACATCTGCCCATTCATTTGAATGGGTTTGCCGACGTACTGTGCAGACGACCTGTTATTTACGAGTCGTCGTTTGACAGCTGTCAAACGACGACCCGTAAATTTACTGCCTCGGCAAAGAAGTGCAGGGCACTTCTTTGCCACGTAATTTGAGCCGTTCTTCATTGAAATCAATGAAGCACGGCTCAAGGTTTACGAGCGTCTCAAACGCCTCGTAAATTACGAGGAGGAGCTTTTACGTGTGAAACGAGGCAGCTGTTAACAGTCTGTCTTTTCACACGTAACTGCCTCTCAGCGTGTGAACATACCCTAACTTGTTAACAGACAACATCCCAACTTTTGTCAGTAGCCCCCACCCACTCTAATTGCTTTACTGAAGCTGAAATGCAGGTCTAAGCCAGCATTAATGGGGTTATGTGGGGACCAAAAATTATTAGCGGTGTAGTCACTGCAGTATGTTAATGCACTCGCTAATATACATTCCGGTCCCCCGTCGCGCTGATTATGAGATGTTCATAGATTTTTATAGCGCTGCCGGGGGACCGGAAGTCTAGTTGTACAGCCTTCTTTAATGACGATATGACTCTTCGTCATGTGACCGATCCCGCAGTACTCTATGTACTCGATGTACTACTGTACATAGAGTACAGCTGGGCCAGTCACATGACGAAGAGTCTAATCGTCATGTAAGAAGGCTGTACAACTAGACTTCTGGTCCCCCGGCAGCGCTATAAAAATCTATGAAAATCTCAGAATCAGTGCGGCGGGGGACCGGAATGTATATTAGAGAGTGCACTCACATACTGCAGTGACTACACTGATAATCATTTTCGGTCCCCACATAATTCCTTTAAACATAAGATAACTACACATTCAATCACAATATGCTTGGTTATACTTTTATGGCACTTCTTCAGAGAAGAAACCAAATGAGGATCATGGGTAAAAATAAAGCACACATTTTTTTCCCAATAGTTGAAAGGTGCGGTCTGCCGATAAAAATAAAATATGAACATGATTGTATGGACAGTGTAATTCTTGTTCTCTTGCAGTGAGCAGGACATTTATAACTTTGCTGTATAACTAATCTTACACAACTTGGGTAGTGTTTCTTCCTTGTTGAAACTCTATATTATGTGGAAAAAGCTACCGCTAGGACATGGCTGGCCTCAATATCTAAATAGGTCAATATCAATTCAATTACCATATATGCAATGGGTCGATAAGCACGGAAATTGCCCTAACAAGTTTCAGAACATTTGGGATAGGTGTCTGCAATCCCCAGTTTATGTAAACCTACATCAGAGTATATCTTACGACTTGACCCCTTGTGCCCTGGGCTATTTTTTGTTTTCTCGTTGTTTAATATCTCTGTACACTGTTGACTAATGGTTACATGCTGTTCTATGTAAAAATTTTGGTAAAATTGCGATAAAACTGTGACAAAAAATGCAACATGTGAACAGAGTATTTCTTTCTGCTTTGTACAATATAATAACACCGACCCCATGAGCCAAAATCCATGCGAAACAGCAGACACCAAAGAAGAACTCATACAGGACAAAAGATATATCTATAAAATTAGATTTTTATTAGGTCCATAAAAATATATATGCGAAAGCATATAGATAAAAGGTCACACACAGACTGGAAAGAAATGGTGGGTATTCCTGAAGCCAAGAAAGAAATGCCACATTACTAATACATATACAAGATACATATAGAGAATATCAACAGACTCACAATGGACCCGTATTTACGCCAGTATTTACGGGAGGAAAAAAATAAGTTTGTGTGCATGGGGCCTCATACTGGCAGACATGTATGCAAAGATGTAATAAACAAGAAGGAATACAAAAGGTCTCAGATATAGGAGACAAAAAGACCCCCAATGGGGAGTAAAAAGTGCAAGTGCAACAATCAATAAGGCCTCACGCCCACTTCAGTCTTTTTCTTTAGGGTGGTAGCCGTTTTTCTGACGGCTAGCACCCTGACCCATTCATTTCAATGGGGCCATGCACACTTCAGTTTTTTTGACGGTCCCGTTGCTCCGTTCCGACAGAAGTCGAGCATGTCCTACTTTGGTCCGAGATTCCGTGACCGTGAGGCCCATGCAAGTCAATGGGGCCGTCAAATAAACTGAAGGCACAGATCTACTTTTTTAAATGTCTTTACCATTTAGCCTTGGAAGGTTTAGGGCTTATTCAGATGAACGAGTGTAGACTCGGTCGTGAAAAACAGCCGTTTTTCACGTCCGAGTCGCACCCGTGCAGGAATTCATTTTCACGGATCCCTCATAGACTTGAGCCTGTTGAGGGATCCGTGAAAACGGTGAAAATAGGACACGTCCTATTTTTTCAAGGGCCCTTCACACGGTCCGTTAAAACAACGGCCGTGTGAACAGTCACATTCAATTGCATGGATCCGTGTGCTGTCCGTTTTTTTAAAGAGACAGCACACGGACGTATAATACGCTCGTCTGAATAAGCCCTGATGTTGATGTTAATACCAAATGTGAATTGCAATGCACTTTAATGCAGCTTTTTCGTAAGGCCTGCAATTTATTAGAAATACATTGTCTGTGAACTGTCACTTTTATTTACATCCATGTATGATACATGTCGCTGTGTGTGCACGTCTCCCTCTTACATAGAGGATGTGACCTGCTCTCCTGGTCATTCCCTCATGAGCACATTTGGAGGACTTCCAAGAAACACTGGTCAATCTGTGTGTTCAGGCCGATCACTGGGTACATAGTGTGAGAAGCAGAAGAATATCTTTCCATTCATTCTTGTACCTGGCAGAGAAATATCAGCAAGAGCAAGATACGGAGGAGGGCAATCAGGGGCATCACTGGGCACTGATAACCTCATCTGGAGGGTCTTCTGCTCTCTTCTGATGGAGCTTTCAGGAGAAGTGCACAAGACAGAGGCTAGAGCTAAGGAAGAGGGATAGAAAAAGTTCACACTTGACTACAGGAATATCAAAGCATGTCATCAACACTGTCTACTGTAACTTTTCTTGCCCATTTTTAAGGGCATCGATCACCAGACAGACCTCCCTACTTCTAAAGAATCGACAAGAAGCCCCAATAAAAAAATGCTAATGGGTTCACTGATCAATGTGTTTACCCAGTTGTAAGGAATCCATATGTAAACTCTCTTAATGCTTAGATTGGTCATGGCGGCTCAGTGACAGTTAATAATATACATTGTGCGAGCTTTACCCCGCTCCCACCAATGGACAAGAGAGCCATTTATTGGGTGCAACTTCTCTTTGATAAGATGCCCTAATTTAAAGGTATTATGTGGGGACCAAAAATGATACTGCAGTGTAGTGACTGCAGTATGTGAGTACACTCACTAATACATATTCCGGTCCCCGTCGCGCTGATTCTGACATTTTCATCTCATTTTATAGCGCTGCCGGGGGACCGAAAGTCTAGTTGCACAATATTCTTTAATGACAATATGACTCTTCGTCATGTGACCGTACCCGCTGTACTTTATGCACTCGATGTACTACTGTATATAGAGTACAGCGAGGCCGGTCACATTACGAAGAGTCATATCGTTATTAAAGAAGACTGTACAGCTGGACTTCCGGTCCCCCGGCAGTGCTATAAAAATGTAAGAAAATCTCAGAATCAGTGCGACGGGGGACCGGAATATATCGTGTGTACTCACATGCTGCAGTGAGTACACCGCTAATCATTTTTGGTCCCCTCATAACCCGTTTAAAGAAGTATCTGTCTGATTGTAAATGCCCTTTTCAATGCCAACTTTATAAAAATAAATCAATGCTATGCCCTAAGGCAAGGATTGACAGTCTTTCATGTATGGGTGTGCATACAGAGATAGCTGTCGAACACTAAGTAGGATCATCTTAATCTGTTCACATCGGAGAGCATGATCAACTAGACAGGTTCTCTTTACAATTATGCTTACAATGCCCTATTAGGGAATATGGACTCAGATGAGCTGACACATGAAAGGGTGGACAACCCCTACAAGTTACCTTCTTCTGATGTCTGAGTGACAGCCAATATGGTCATTACTGCAACTTCCCCATGGGTTCAACATTTTTTTTTACAACTAATGAATGACAAAACAGTCTAGGTATACAGGTTTTGGGGTGTACCACTACATAACTAGGTATGTGGGGTCTTTAGGGATCTAGGAAAACCTGGGGACTCTTGTGGGAGCTGTAATGGCAGCCATCTTGGTTTTCAGTAAGCTTCCTCAGAAACAAATATAATAAGAAGTGAGAATACAATTTGTAACAGAGGAAAACTCATAGATGTATATATTCCTCAGTTATAAAATATACAATCAAACATCATGATTTATAATGTACGCAATTGTTTTTCAGTAAAATATCAATGGAGAATCTCTTCCTTCATGTGTCAAAGATTAATGAGGTTGAACATGTGTTTTACAAAAGAGCTTTATAGCACTAGATAAAAAAAGGAACATGACTATATATAGCTCCCTGGCTATTGTGTTCAGGAGACATAATTCTATTTGCTCGGATAAAATGTCATAATTTCACAATGCGTATTTGTATTTGCAGACATGTCGAATTTTCCTAAGGTTCTGTCCACCGGCAAAGCTCCACCTTTGGAGAATAATATAGTATGGAAATTACGAATAGCAATTCCTCAATTCATATGCTAATATCTTTATCTCTCTTTAGTCAAGGATTATTTAAATAATAACACACAGAGCTGCAGGTGATTTGTGAGATGCTCCACCTTTCCCTGCAGGTGTAGGTTGCTTTGTGGAGACAAGGTATCATTGGGATGATCCTACAGCTAAAAAGAACAATTTCAGTAGTCACATCAAATTAGGAAATTTTCAAATATGCAATTCTATACTATGGCTTTTAACCCCTTGGTGACACGGCCAATTTCAGTTTTTTAGTTTTCGTTTTTTCCTCCCGCATTCCAAAAGCCATAACTTCTTTGTTTTTTTTGTTGACATAGCCGTATGAGGGCTTGTTTTTTGCAGGACAAGTTGTAGTTTGTCATGGCACCATTTATTGTAACATATAATGTACTGGGAAGCTGAAAAACAATTATTTGTGTGGTGAAATGGGAAAAAAACTCGGATTACGCCATTTTTGGGGGGGTTTTGTTTTTGCGGTGTCTATCAGGCGGTAGAAACAACATTATCACGTTATTCTACAGATTGATACGATTACGCTAATACTACATTTATACGTTTTACCACTTTTTTTTAAAAAACAACTATTTGCTAAAAAAAACAAAACATAACTTTTTTATTTTTCAGTCAATTTAGTGATGTGAGGGCTTCATTTTTGTAAGGCGAGCAGTAGCTTTCACCGATACCATTTTGGAGTGTATTCAACTTTTTGATCACTTTTTTATAATTTATTTATTTTACGGCGTTCACCGAGGGGGTTAAACAACGCTATATTGTGATAGTTTGGACTTTGAGGGTATTTTTACACAGCTATTTTCGGCCATTTTTCGGGCCGTAAACGCCCGAAAAACGGCCGAAAAATCGGAAGCAGAACGCCTCCAAACATCTGCCCATTGATTTCAATGAGCAAAACAGCGTTCTGTACCGACGGGCCATTTTTTTACGCAGGCGGTTTTGAAAAACGTCCGTGTAAAAAAATCGGCTGCGAAAAATAAGTGCAGGTCACTTCTTGGGACGTTTTTGGATCCGTTTTTAATTGACTCTATAGAATACAGCTCCAAAAACGGCCGTAAAAATCGTGAGTGGCTTAGAAAATGTCTGAAAATCGGGAGATGTTTTCCCTTGAAAACAGCTCCGTATTTTCAGACGTTTTTGAGTTTGTGTGTGAACATACCCTTACAGATGCGGCGATACCAGTTATGTTAATCTTCTGTTTTCTAACAGTACTTTAGGGGAAAATGGGGATTTTAGGAACTTTTAATACTTTTTTTAACTGTTTTTAACTTTTTTTATTTGTCCCCCTAGGGGACTTGAACCAGCGATCGCTTTGTTTTTTCATGCAATTTATAACGGCAGAAAATTAGGCCTAACAGTAAATTGTACTAGACTAAAATAGTAATTATAATACCAAACATATATAACATACAACATAAAAACGAATGAAACACGAAATAAGAGGAATGTCCTGTCAATAGTAGAGGGAACAGGTTTATTAACGAAGTAAAGATTAATTGCATCTCAATAAAGTTGGAGAGTTGAGGCAGGAAGGAAATACTGGACACTAGAGCCAGGACTGTTCGTGTTTACGTCATCAGTATTCTATATATTTACGGAACCATTTACTAGTTTGTAATAATCCCCACCACACCCAGAGGAGAAGGTGAACCAGCGAGGTCCAGGAGAACCAGGCAAGCTGTTTTTCCCATATGGGATTGTGTAAGTACTAAGCACTGACTCTTTATCTGGCTAATTTCATAAACTACTACACCATCATGCGCAGGTATTTCCCCCTATATTTGTATTTCTTTATGGACCTTGTGCACTGGGGCGCAGTCACAGTCATGCTGGAACAGAAAAGGGCCGAACCCCAAACTGTTCCCACAAAGTTGGAAGCATATAATTGTCTTGGTATGCTGAAGCATTAAGATTTTCCTTCACTGGAACTAAGGGGCCCAGGCCAACCCCTAAAAAACCACCACATAGCGTTATCCCTTCTTCACCAAACGTTACAGTTGGCACAATGAAGTCATTCAGGTAACGTTCTCCTGGCATTCACCAAACCCAGACTCGTCCATCAGACTGCCAGATAGAGAAGCGTGATTCATCACTCCACAGAACACGTTTGCACTGCTCCGGAGTCCAGTGGCGACTGCGTTCCACCACTCCATCCGACGCTTGGCATTGTGCTTGGTGATGTAAGACGTGCATGCAGCTGCTCGGCCAAGGAAACCCATCCATGAAGGTCCCGGTGCACAGTTTTTGTCCTGATGTGCATACCAGAGGTTTGGCGAGTTTTATACAATATGCGCCTCAGCACTCAGCGACCCCGCTTTGTAACTCTACATGGTCTCCATTCGATTTGCTGTGGTTCCTAAACACTTCCACTTTGCAATAATACCACTCATATTTGTTCGTGGAATATCTAGGAGGGAAGAAATTTCACAAACTGACTTGTTACAACGGCTGTATCCTATTAGAGTACCACGCTCTAATTCAGTGAGCTCTTTAGAATGACCCAAAAGCATAGCTCGTGGTTTGGGGTTGGGGGGCTGGTGGCCCCGGGCCCAGTAAGATGGGGAGGCCCAGGGGCGGGCTGGGCCGCGGTGACTTGTCCCTGTGTCAACTGTATCTGTGTCCTCAGGACGCAGATACTATTAAATCTAATGCTTGAGCAGGGAGCAGTCAGCTGCATTCACTGTGTAACGGCGGACGTGAGCGGCTCGGCACAGACCGGCGCGATGCATTGTCGTCATCGCGCCTGTTTGCGCCGAGCCACTTATAGTACAGACCGGAGGAGCAGAGGGATTGCCTCCATTCATCGTGGGAACGGTGATAGAAGGGTAATTATTTTATTAGTTTTTTATTAGGCACTTTGAGGGAATTATACTGTGTGGGAGCAGCTGTGGGGACATAGTACTGTGTGGGCGACGCTATGAAGGCATTATACTATATGGGGGCATTATACTGTATAGGGGCAGCTATGGGACATTATACTGTGTGGGGCAGCTATGAGGGCATTATACTGTGTAAGGGACACTATGGGGGCATTATATTGTGTAAGGGCCACTATGGGGGCATTATACTATGGGTGGGGCAGCTATGGGGGCATTATATTGTATGGAGTGTACTATAAGGGTATTACACTGTGTGTGGGGCAGCTTTGGGGGCATTATAATGTTTTGGGAACCACTATAGGGGCATTATACTGTGTGTGAGGCACTATAGGGGCATTATACTGTGTGGGGAGCCACTATAAGGGTATGTGCACACGTAGTGTTTTCAGGCATCTTTCGGGGTGTTTACGCCTCGAAAAACGCCTGAAAAAACGGAAGCAGAACGTCTGCCCATTGATTTTAATGGGAAATACAGCGTTCTTCTCCAACGGGGCGTTTTTTTACGCCTCATTTTTTGAAAACGGCACGTAAAAAGACGACCATGAAAAAAAAGTGCATATCACTTCTTGAGCCGTTTTTGGAGCCGTTTTTCATTGACTCAATAGAAAAACAGCTCCGTATTTTCAGAAGTTTTTGAGTTTGCGTGTGCATATACCCTATGGGCATAATACTGTGTATGGGGCAGCTATGAGGGCATTATACTGTGTAAGGGACACTATGGGGGCATTATATTGTGTAAGGGCCACTATGGGGGCATTATACTATGGGTGGGGCAGCTATGGGGGCATTATATTGTATGGAGTGTACTATAAGGGTATTACACTGTGTGTGGGGCAGCTTTGGGGGCATTATAATGTTTTAGGAACCACTATAGGGGCATTATACTGTGTGTGAGGCACTATAGGGGCATTATACTGTGTGTGAGGCACTATAGGGGCATTATACTGTGTGTGAGGCACTATAGGGGCATTATACTGTGTGGGGAGCCACTATAAGGGTATGTGCACATGTAGTGTTTTCAGGCGTCTTTCGGGGTGTTTACGCCTCGAAAAACGCCTGAAAAAACGGAAGCAGAACGTCTGCCCGTTGATTTTAATGGGAAATACAGCGTTCTTCTCCAACGGGGCGTTTTTTTACGCCTCATTTTTTGAAAACGGCACGTAAAAAGACGCCCATGAAAAAAAAGTGCATGTCACTTCTTGAGCCGTTTTTGGAGCCGTTTTTCATTGACTCAATAGAAAAACAGCTCCGTATTTTCAGAAGTTTTTGAGTTTGCGTGTGCATATACCCTATGGGCATAATACTGCGTGGGGGCAGCTATTGGGTATTATACTGCAAGTGGCTGTGAATGGAAGTTACATAAACAGTGTAGCATTATCGGAAACAGCGTAGCTCGCTATGCTATGCTCTTTCCCTAACAATAATTCACTTCTGTGGAAATTTACAGAAACAGAGTAGCACAGCGAACTACGCTGCTTACGTAAGCCTTACCCCATCGGATGCCCTTCTGCAGTTGAAAACATGTGTTGGGGGCCCACTGGCAGGGCTAGCCTTAGGTTGGATGGCGCCTTGTGCGAGACTCTCTATTGCTGCCCTCCACAAACAAAAATGAACCACATCTATAGACAAGCGCATACTGGAACATAAATACTGTACATACATATTTAGACAAACAGGCAAATATATATACAAACATTCTGGAATATATACATATATAAAGGTAAATATATAGACATACATACACATACTGTATATATACAGTCACACACAGGCACATAAATACGCTGAGAGGAAAATATAAAAATACATAAAAGGCACATATATACAAGCACAAAGACACATTCACATACATACCCATATATACACAGCGCAGATAATGTAGTAGATATCATCTGCAGTCCTATGTAACACCACAGATAAGAGTGATAACTCTCTGAGTACTGATAATGTAGTAGATATTACCTGCAGTCCCAAGTAACTCTGTGTACAGATAATGTAGATGTTACCTGCCGTCCTATGTAACACCACAGATAACACACGGTGATAACTCTGAGTACAGATAATGTAGTAGATGTTACCTGCAGCCATATGTAATACCACAGATAACACAGTGATAACTCTCTGAGTACAGATAATGTAGTAGTATTACCTGCAGTCCTATGTAACACCACAGATAAGACACAGTGGTAACTCTGAGTAAAGATAATGTAGTAGATGTTTTCTGCAGTCCTATGTAACACCACAGATATCACACTCTAATAACTATACCCACACATATATAAACACACAGAGACATACATATATACACACTAACATAGAGATATATATATACACGCAATCTAGCCCAGGATGCCCTGGGCTATAAAAAGGGCTCTGCCCTCTTGCTCTTTGCCAGAGCGTTGTTTGTCTCCCAGTGTCTTCCAGTTTCCCAGTGTACCTTGTTCTTGTATCCCGTATCGTGTTTCCGTGTTACCCAGTTCTAGTGCCGTGCTGTGCTGTTGCCGTGTTGTGCTGCGGTCTACGCCTGTTTTGCTACGAATCACCTGACATCTTCCCGCTGCCTAAATAACGGAGGAGTGTAGGAAAAAAATGTAAAGTGCCCCAGGGTTTGTGCATCCCTCCCCATTACATGCTGCACTCAGCTGCACATGTATGGGGAGGTGAAAGGTTTTCTTTAACGCCTTTGGAGTGAACCCATTAACAATTCAACAGAGTGGCCCAAAGAGGCATAACTTGAAGCTTCTGTGCCCAAAATCTGTAACAGGGCCCCTAAAACCATATGCCCCTTGGCACCAGAACCTTGGTGTGACTGCTACTTATGCACTACCTATAAATAGTGCCCCCATAATCCGTGTTAGCAGAGTGCCCCTAATAAGCTATAGCGCCAGCGCAGTTCTCCTCATAGCTTGTATCTGCACAGCACTGGCACTGTTTTATTTACTGTAAATAGGTTCAATATTCTGTGCTGTTTAATTTTATAATACTTATTTTTTTAAATATATTATGTCCGGGATCTGTTTTCACTGGCACAGAGCTCAAAATCCACTTTTTCCCTCGACACAGCCATGAGGGGTATTCTCATCGCAGACATTTATGGCATATCTACATAGCTCTTGAGTTCCAGAAACAGCGTAATACGCTAGTTCCGTAACTCCCATTCACTTCTATTAAAGTGATGGAAACAGCGTAGCTCGGCTGTTTCCGTACTCCCGACCGCCTCTTAACTGTCCGGAGCCCAGCGACATCTCAATATATTTTCATAATATATGACTGAAATACTGTTGGCTATGATATGTTATGAACTTTTTTATTTTTCCGTAGATATAGTCCTATGAGGGCTTGATTTTTGCGGGACGAGTTGTAGTTTTTCGTAGCACCATTTATTGTGTCATATAATGTACTGGGAAAGGGGAAAAATTATTTGTGGAGTAGAAAACGAAACAAACAGCAATTCCTCCATTGTTTTTTGCGCTTCGTTTTTACGGAATTCACTGTGCAATTAAAGCAAGATGTTAACTTTATTCTGCGGGTCAATATGATTACGGCGATACCAAATATATTGAGATTTTTCCATATTTTACTACTTTTACAAGGAAAAAACTAAGTGTCAAAAATAAAATTTATTTTGTGTCGCTAAATTCTGAGAGCCATAACTTTTTTATTTTTCTGTCGATTAAGTGGTATGAGGTCTTATTTTTTGCGGGATGAGCTGTAGTTGGGGTACATACAAGGTTTTTTTTTCATATTCAAAGTTTTATTGGTTTTGAAACAAACAAGTAGAAAACACATTTGGAGGGAGGGCCTCCACACAGTGAAAATTAAACAAAATAACAACAAGGGCAAAGCCCAAACAAGAGGGTGGACATCACATCCCATGATTAACGGTAGACATCAGCAGCAAGTGTAAACATAGTGAACAGGTGCATTGCATAAATTGGAGACAGAACATTTTGGTCTACATACGAGGTTTTGATCACTTTTTATTACATTTTTTGTTGCAGATGAGGTGACCAAAAAATAGCAATTCTGGCGTTTACATGTTTTTTTGTTACGGCGTTCACCGTGCGGGTTAAATAATTATATATTCTAATAGTTCAGACTTTTATGGATACGGCGATACCAAATATGTTTATTTTTTTACAATGCTCTAGAGGAAAAATGGGAAAAGAGGGGTTTTCTGAACTTTTAATATTTTTGGGTTTTTTTTACATAAAAAAAAACTTTATTGTACTAATTTTTACTCTTTTTATTAGTCCCCCTAGGGGACTGCAACCAGCGATCGTTGGATCGCTTGCACTATTTACTGCAATACTAAGGTATTGCAGTATATCGTCTCTCTGACAGGCACCTATTAAGCCCTGCCGGAGGCAGGGCTTAATAGGTGTATGAAGATGGTGGACCTGGGGGCGTTAATTAGGCCCCAGGCTGCCATAGCAATCATCGCCCCGCCCCCTTGCGATTGCATTGCATGGGGCGCGATGATCTGCTAGAGGGGGTCGCCCCTCTTTCTAACGATATAAATGCCGTGGTCGCTATTGACCACGGCATTTAACGAGTTAAACGAGCAGGATCGCGCTCGAGCATGATTTCGCTCATTATTGTGAAGTGTCGGCTGTAACATACAGCCGACACCCGCATCGTATGGAGCGGGTTCACTCCATGAGCTCGTTCCATACTTCCCTACTCGGCTATGCTGTAACCATACGTCAAATGTCGCGAAGGGGTTAATATACAAGCTTGTATCTTCGAAAAATGGCATATGGCTAAATGTAGCATGACAGCAGTTAGGGCAACAAACAGTTAGGGCATGTTTACACAGCAGAATTTTTGCGGCGGAATCCGCCCCGGATTACGCCGCAAAATTCTGCTTCCCATTCATTTTAATTGGAACCGGACGCTTCTGTTTCCCACAAGCTGATTTTTTCATCTAGCGGGCAAACGAAGCATCCTATCTGATCTTCGGGCGGATTCCGCCTGAACCTTCCAGTGAAGTGAATGGGAGGAGGAACCTTCCTGCTAACGGTAGGAATAATTCCGTGGCAGATTTTGAGGCGGGACCCACCAAGCAAAATCTGCCATGTGAACTGACCCTAAAGGTGGTTTTACACGTGCAGATGTTGCAAGTGTTTACCACTTTTAAAATGAGCGCCGATCGACACGACAATACAGCTTGTCGATTGCCGCTCGTTGCTTCCTCTTAACGGAGCAAAGATTGTTTAGTATGAGGCGAGCGCTCGTTACTACGATCATTCGCCTCCATACATTTCCATCATGTCGGCAGCACATTCTCTGTTTACACAGGGAGATACGCTGCCGACAACGATAATATTTATTGCTGCATAAACGATACAATCAGCTGATGAACGAGCGTTTGCTTGTTCATCAGCTGATCTTTGCCCTGTTTGCACAGGGCAATAATTGGGAACGAGCGTTCATTTGAACTCTCTTTCACCCAATCATTGGGCCGTGTAAAAGGGGATGGATACTCTGTGTAAAAACCAGGTAGCGTATCCGACCTTTTTTCGTACAAAACCTTTCATACTTATGTAGGTCGTTGTTATGGCGATCCATCCCTCCATCGCAGTCTGGTCCGGCCTCCCTGGATTACGCGGCAGCCCATGTGACCGCCGCAGCCTGTAATTGGCTGCAGTGGCAGTCACATGGGATGTAACGTCATCCCAGGAGGCCGACTTCTCATGTCATCCCGGCCGGCCTCCTGGGATGATGTATCATCCCATGTGACCACCGCTGCAGCCTGTGATTTTTCTAAGTGGTCACATGGGATGCAATGTCATCCCAGGAGACCAGACTGGTGTGAACTAAACCGGATGTATTTTAATCTGATTTGGGCATTGGGTCAGTATTTGAGAAGTACACGTGTTCCTTGCACCACATGGTAGAGCCTTAGAGTTTACTTAAACAATAGACTTGTTCATTAGGCAGGTTAAACCCTTTCACATTTCTATGTTTAATCCGGCTAGAGAGAAGATTTGACACACGTAATATTGGTCTAATACACCCTCAGGGGTAGCATTCTTGGGCCAGCTCAGACCAGATATAACTGCAGGCACCTCCAACCAGATAGGAGGCTTTAAATAGAAAGAGAAACTACTTCGTAGAAAGTCTCCAGTGTTCAAGATAAGGTCATGGCGTAAGCCATTACCCTCCTAAGCGCACACAGGAAACATTCCTAATTGCTAAATAATTGCTCAAGAGTTTTCAGTGTTAGATGTGACCTGTCACCTCTGCAGAACTTGAGCTCCTTAAACCAAAACATGAAGCCAGGACACCTGTAGAGGGGCAGTATGAGTGACGATCCGAGTTCAGGAAACATTTCAAGCGGATTATGGAGAGAAGCGACAGCTCCCTACTACCAAGCCAACAATGAACATCCCCCAAGTAGTGCCCCCTGTCCACCTGCACCTTGGCTTTGGTCTTGAGTATTAACAGTTATTTCCAGTAACGGAAAGAAGGTCAGTGGTTGGCAGCAGCAAATTATAGTCACATACGTAGGTTGAAAAAAGGCATAGGTCAATCCAGATTAGTTAGAACCCCCAATGCCATTCATCAGTAAATAATCATCTAGCCTTTTTTTTAAATGCCAACATAGTATCTGCCATTGCTACCTCTTGGGGTTGGGCATTCCATAGTTTCACCACTCTAACTGTAAAGAACCCTTTCCTATATTGATGTCTGAAACGTCTTTCTTCCACACACAATGAATGTCCCCTGGTCCTTTGTAGAGTCCTTGGAAAGAACAGATTACGTGCTAGTTCTTTGTATTGACAACAGATATACTTATACATATTAATAAGATCACCTGTAAGGCGTCTTTCTTCCAAGCTGAACAAGCCCAATTTTTCTAGCCTTTCATTGCAAGGGACACCCCCATCAACCATGGAGAACCAGTAAGGTCAAGTAGGGATATTAAATATGGTCAACTAAGTCCATAAAGACATCAATGAATAACCATATCCCCTGCCATATCTATGTCGAATTCTTGAATGAACTAACAAAATTATTTCAAGGGGTCAGTTGACTTGAAAAACAAAATGCATGTCATGCCAGTTTAGGTCATTGCTGCTGCAAAAAACAACATCTCAACCGTAAGGAAGAACAGTCATTTGTATCTACGGTCCAAGTTCCCTCAGGGTATGTTCACACGGCCTATTTTCAGACGTAATTCGGGCATTTTACGCCTCGAATTACGCCTGCAAAGATGGCTCCACTATGTCTGCAAACATCTGCCCATTGCTTGCAATGGGATTTACGATGTTCTGTTCAGACGAGGTGTAATTTTACGCGTCGCTGTCAGAAGACGGCGCGTAAAAAGACGCCCGCGTCAAAGAAGTGCATGTCACTTCTTTGGACGTTTTTGGAGCCGTTTTTCATTGACTCCATTGAAAAACAGCTACAATTACGTCCGTAATGGACGCTGCGAAAAACGCGAGTACTTGCAAAAACTTCTGAAATTCAGGAGCTGTTTTCGCCTGAAAACAGCTCCGTAATTTCAGACGTATTTTGTTAAGACGTGTGAACATACCCTCACTGTTACAACATAGAATAGTACATGTTATAAAAATGTATTGTACTAAGAAGTAGAACACTGTTATTTGAGACCTTTAAGTGCTGCTCTGGACGATATCGGGCCTTAGCCCCTTAGCCATTGTATACTAAAGTCCCTATTACACGGGCCAACAAACGAGCGTTCGTATAAACGCTCGATCCCGGTCATAGCCTTGTGTAAACAGGGCAATGATCAACTGATAAAAGATCAAGTGCTCGCTCGTTCATCGGCTGATCTGCTCTTATATGCAGCATTAAAAATCATCGTTGTCGGCATCTCATCTCCCTGTGGCTATACTGATCATCTGCAGGAGATGCCCCTACGAATTCTGTGTGCAGAGAAAGCTGGTTCCCACCGCTCAGAAGCTTTATTTTTCATCCCAACACTAGACATCTCCGATCTCTTTCTTCATTTTATCCTTGATAGTTACGGACTATGAGGTTCTCCCAGAACTTTCTTTTGCACCTGCACCCTTGTGGTTTTGTTTTTTTAAATAATTCCATATCATTGTGTTTTTATGTTTTGTTATAACTTTATATTATAAAACATTTAATAAATATTTGCCTGGATGCTGTAAAGGATCTGCCAGGCACAGCGGGGTTAACTCCCAGAACTAATCAGTCAGCACCTGAGAATACATCCCTGAGACTGACTCCTGCTTCCACCATTCAGGCTGGCAGGCTTAGGAGTGGGAGAGCCTATCGTAACCTGGCCAGACTCAGCTAGCTCCCGCCCTCGGTCTATTTAAGCCTGCACTTCCTGTCCCTCGGTGCTTGTTATTGCTTTTGTTTCTTTCCTTGTGGTTCCTGGCCCAGCTACAGCTCCTGCTATTTTTGATCCTGCTCCATACCGACCCTGGCTTACCGACTACTCTTCTGCTTTTCGTTTTGTACCTCGCACACTCCTGGCTTGACTCGGCTCGTTCACCACTCTGGTTGCTCACGGTGTTGCCGTGGGCAACGGCCCCTTTTCCTTGCTTGTGTTCCTTGTATGTTTGTCGTGTTTGTCGTGCACTTACTGAGCGCAGGGACCGCCGCCCAGTTGTACCCCGTCGCCTAGGGCGGGTCGTTGCAAGTAGGCAGGGACAGAGTGGCGGGTAGATTAGGGCTCACTTGTCCGTCTCCCTACCCCCTGCCATTACATAATAACAAGCCCATACCTAGTCTACCCCTGGTCCCTGACACCACTATGGATCCCCGTGAGACCCTGGCTCAGCAAATGCAGGGTCTCTCCCTACAGGTCCAGGCCCTGGCTCAGAGGGTCAACCAGCCTGATGCTACCCTGGTAGTTCCCCGCACCGCACCTCTTGAACCCCACCTCAAGCTGCCCGACCGGTTCTCAGGGGACCGGAGGACTTTTCTCTCCTTTCGGGAGAGTTGTAGGCTTTACTTTCGTTTAAAGCCTCATTCCTCAGGTTCTGAGAGCCAGCGGGTGGGTATAATTATGTCCCGGCTCCAGGAAGGGCCCCAAGAGTGGGCCTTCTCCTTGGCTCCTGACGCCCCTGAACTTTCCTCCGTTGATTGTTTCTTTTCTGCTCTTGGACTTATTTATGACGAGACTGACAGGACTGCCTTTGCCGAGAGTCAGCTGGTGACCTTAAGTCAGGGTAAGAGACCTGTTGAGGAGTATTGCTCTGACTTTCGGAAGTGGTGCGTAGCTTCTCGGTGGAATGACCCTGCCTTAAGGTGCCAGTTTAGGTTGGGTCTGTCGAATGCCCTGAAAGACCTGCTAGTTAGCTATCCCTCTTCTGACTCCCTAGACCAGGTTATGGCTTTAGCGATACGACTTGACCGACGTCTCAGGGAACGACAACGTGAACGTTTATGTATTTTCTCCTCCGACTCCCCCATGATGCCTCCCGAAGCTCCGTTGCTTCGTTCCTCCCCGAAAGATTCAGAGATACCTATGCAACTCGGGGCCTCCGTGTCCCCCCAACAACGTAGAGAATTCCGCAGGAAGAATGGTCTCTGCTTCTACTGTGGGGACGACAAGCATCAAGTGAACAACTGTCCTAAGCGTAAGGTTGCAGCCAGAGAACTTCCGCGTCTAAGTGATCATCGGGGAGGTCACTTGGGCGCACAGGTATTTCCCGTAAATATGAAACGTACTAAGATCTTGCTTCCCTTTCAGGTCTCTTTTGGTGGTAGGTCTGCTACCGGCAGTGCTTTCGTGGATTCAGGGTCCTCTACTAATATCATGTCTGTGGAATTTGCTATGTCCCTTGCTATGCCTCTTATTGATTTGCCTAAACCTGTCCCGGTAGTGGGTATCGACGCCACTCCTCTTGCTAATGGTTATTTTACACAGCATACCCCTGTTTTTGAACTCCTTGTTGGCTCCATGCATTTGGAGCAATGCTCTGTACTGTTGATGCAGGGATTATCGTACGATTTGGTTCTAGGTCTTCCCTGGTTGCAGTTGCATAATCCTACGTTTGACTGGAATACTGGGGAGCTAACCAAATGGGGTAATGAATGTTGTACGTCATGTTTTTCTGTTAATTCTATTTCTCCCCCTAAGGAGGCGAATACGCTACCCGAGTTTGTTCAGGACTTCGCTGATGTTTTCTCTAGGGAGGCCTCCGAAGTGTTACCTCCTCATAGAGAATACGATTGCGCTATCGAATTGGTACCAGGAGCTAAGCTTCCTAAGGGTAGGATATTTAATCTTTCTTGTCCCGAACGTGAAGCTATGAGAGTGTATATCCAGGAATCCCTGGCCAAGGGTTACATTCGTCCCTCTTCTTCTCCGGTAGGTGCTGGCTTCTTCTTCGTGGGGAAGAAGGATGGTGGTCTTAGGCCATGCATTGACTACCGTAGCCTGAATAAGGTCACGGTAAGGAACCAGTATCCCCTTCCTTTGATTCCTGATCTCTTTAATCAGGTTCAGGGGGCCCAATGGTTTTCTAAATTGGATCTACGGGGGGCGTATAACCTTATTCGTATCAAAGAGGGGGATGAGTGGAAGACTGCGTTTAACACGCCCGAAGGCCATTTCGAATACCTCGTCATGCCCTTTGGGTTGTGTAATGCCCCTGCGGTCTTCCAGAATTTCATAAATGAGATTTTGAGAAATTACCTGGGGATTTTTCTGGTAGTGTACCTTGATGACATACTAGTGTTTTCCAAGGACTGGTCCTCCCACGTGGAGCATGTCAGGAAGGTGCTCCAGGTCCTTCGGGAAAATAAACTGTTTGCCAAAACCGAAAAATGTGTGTTTGGGGTACAGGAGATTCCATTTTTGGGTCAAATCCTCACTCCTCACGAATTCCGCATGGACCCCGCCAAGGTTCAGGCTGTGGCGGAATGGGTCCAACCTGCCTCCCTGAAGACGTTAAGGCCTACGTCGCCGCTTGTGAGGTTTGTGCTAGGTCCAAGACTCCCAGGTCCCGACCAGCGGGCTTACTGCGTTCGTTGCCCATTCCCCAGAGACCTTGGACACATATCTCCATGGATTTTATCACCGATTTGCCTCCATCCCAAGGCAAGTCGGTGGTGTGGGTGGTGGTGGACCGCTTCAGTAAGATGTGCCACTTTGTGCCCCTCAAGAAACTACCCAACGCCAAAACGTTGGCTACCTTGTTTGTCAAACACATCCTGCGTCTCCATGGGGTCCCTGTCAATATTGTTTCGGACAGAGGGGTACAATTTGTTTCATTGTTTTGGAGAGCCTTCTGTATGAAGTTGGGGATTGATCTGTCCTTCTCCTCTGCCTTCCATCCTGAAACCAATGGCCAAACGGAGAGGACTAATCAGTCTCTAGAACAATACTTAAGGTGTTTTGTCTCTGACTGTCAATTTGATTGGGTCTCTTTCATTCCCCTCGCCGAATTTTCCATTAATAACCGGGTCAGTAACTCGTCAGGGGTCTCTCCTTTTTTTTGTAATTTTGGGTTTAATCCACGGTTCTCCTCCGTTTCACCTGGTAGTTCCAACAATCCTGAGGTAGAGGTCGTTCATCGGGAACTGTGCACAGTCTGGGCCCAGGTTCAGAAAAACCTAGAGGTGTCCCAGAGCGTACAAAAAACTCAGGCTGATAAGAAACGTTCTGCTAACCCCCTGTTTATGGTCGGGGATCTGGTGTGGTTGTCGTCTAGGAACTTGCGTCTCAAGGTTCTGTCCAAGAAGTTTGCTCCCCGGTTTATTGGGCCGTATAAGGTCATTGAGGTCCTCAATCCTGTCTCCTTCCGGCTGGAGTTACCCCCGTCTTTTCGGATACACGACGTGTTTCATGCCTCCCTCCTCAAACGCTGCTCCCCGTCCTTGGCTCCCTCGAGGAGACCTCCTGTTCCCATCCTCACCCCGGAGGGGGTGGAATTCGAGGTGGCCAGGATTGTGGACAGCAAGATGGTCCAAGGCTCCCTCCAGTACCTGGTCCATTGGAGAGGATACGGGCCCGAGGAGAGGACTTGGGTACCCGCCCGGGATGTTCACGCTGGGGTATTGGTCAGGAGGTTCCACCTGCGTTTCCCCAGTAAGCCAGGTCCACTTAGAAAGGGTCCGGTGGCCCCTCATAAAAGGGGGGTACTGTAAAGGATCTGCCAGGCACAGCGGGGTTAACTCCCAGAACTAATCAGTCAGCACCTGAGAATACATCCCTGAGACTGACTCCTGCTTCCACCATTCAGGCTGGCAGGCTTAGGAGTGGGAGAGCCTATCGTAACCTGGCCAGACTCAGCTAGCTCCCGCCCTCGGTCTATTTAAGCCTGCACTTCCTGTCCCTCGGTGCTTGTTATTGCTTTTGTTTCTTTCCTTGTGGTTCCTGGCCCAGCTACAGCTCCTGCTATTTTTGATCCTGCTCCATACCGACCCTGGCTTACCGACTACTCTTCTGCTTTTCGTTTTGTACCTCGCACACTCCTGGCTTGACTCGGCTCGTTCACCACTCTGGTTGCTCACGGTGTTGCCGTGGGCAACGGCCCCTTTTCCTTGCTTGTGTTCCTTGTATGTTTGTCGTGTTTGTCGTGCACTTACTGAGCGCAGGGACCGCCGCCCAGTTGTACCCCGTCGCCTAGGGCGGGTCGTTGCAAGTAGGCAGGGACAGAGTGGCGGGTAGATTAGGGCTCACTTGTCCGTCTCCCTACCCCCTGCCATTACAGATGCTACTAGGAATAACACTGGCATAAGTTTTCGGGGTGTAGAGATAGCAATTTATCCAAGGTTCTTGTCCATCAGGGTACACAACAACACATCTGCCGCATTAGGGCATGACCACACGTGGCGGATTTCCTCCGCAACTGTCCGCATCAATGCCGCACAGAATCTGCGTTGCAGATTCTGCTGCGGATCTGCACAAAATGTGCAGTAAATTGATGCGGACTAGCTGCTGCGGACTGCGGGAAAAGTGCTTCCCTTCTCCCTATCAGTGCAGGATAGAGAGAAGGGACAGCACTTTCCCTAGTGAAAGTAAAAGAATTTCATACTTACCGGCCGTTGTCTTGGTGAGACGTCCCTCTTTCGGCATCCAGCCCGACCTCCCTGGATGACGCGCCAGTCCATGTGACCGCTGCAGCCTGTGCTTGGCCTGTGATTGGCTGCAGCCGTCACTTAGACTGAAACGTCATCCTGGGAGGCCGGACTGGAGACAGAAGCAGGGAGTTCTCGGTAAGTATGAACTTCATTTTTTTTTACAGGTTGCTGTATATTGTGATCGGTAGTCACTATCCAGGGTGCAGAAACAGTTACTGCCGATCGCTTAACTCTTTCAGCACCCTGGACAGTGACTATTTACTGACGTCTCCTAGCAACGCTCCCGTCATTACGGGAGCCCCATTGACTTCCTCAGTCTGGCTGTAGACCTAGAAATACATAGGTCCAGCCAGAATGAAGAAATGTCATGGCAAAAAAGCAAGACGCATCCGCAGCACACATAACATGTGCATGACAGCTGCGGACTTCATTGCGGAACTTAGAATCTCCATTGAAGTCAATGGAGAAATTCCGCCATGAGTCCGCCACTGCTCCGCAACAGACAGAGCATGCTGCGGACACCAAATTCCGCTCCGTAGCCTATGCTCCGCAGCGGAATTTTACGCCTCGTCTAAACGAACACTGCTAAATTAAAGTGTAAGTCAATGGACAAACGGCTCCGCTGCGGATTAACGCTGCGGAGTGTCCGCAGCGGAATTTAAGTGAAATTCCGCCACGTGTGAACCCAGCCTAAGAGGACAGAAGATTAGGCAACAGTTCCAAAAATATTTTGGTCAAATTTGTTCTTTAATTATACAAGATCAGTTCAATTACCAAAGGCGGGGCTGTGACAACATAAAATTGAGAATAGCTGTAACACTACATCAAGTAATTTGTACTATAATGCAATGTCGCACTTAGGTTTCCTGGGCCCATATCCAATGGAGGTCCAGAGGTGGGAACTCCCATCAGTTAAATAACCACTAAAGCTCTCCTTTTCTCCTTAAAGAGGTTGTCTTAAAGGGTAACTAAACATTTGACAAACTTCTGACGTGTCATAGTGACATATAGAAAAGTATCCGGCACACAAATGTGGTTCAATTTTGCGATTTTATTAAATTCGATGCCATGGGCAATGTGCGTGCAACGTTTCGGTTCAACGACCTTCGTCAGGCACTAGATCCCACTTGGCGTATGATTCTTGAGTTATATCGTGCTGCAGTCAGTATGGTGGCTTGCCGCTTCGTTTGTGGGGGTCCGAGCACTGAGACCCCCACCAATCGCTAAAACTAAGCAGTAGAAGCGTTCGTGTGAACGCTCAGCCGCTAGGTTGCTGGTCGGCCTTTTCAGGAAAGCCGATGTATCGGAGTACGGGCTCATAGAATTTCTACTGAACAGTTGACCGTGTTCTACCATTAGACAGCAGAGCGGGGTCCAAAGAACGTTAGTGGCAAATCGGGTTCACCTACCTGTTCTGAGTGAGGGAGGGTTGTGGTGGTGGTGGGAACCAGCCCCAGAGGTGGGGGACTATTTTGTTGCTGGTAAGGGGTCCCCTCTTCTTTAGACCTTGGATAAAACCTTTGGGGTAGAAAAGGGGTCTGGCAGGTTACCAAGTATTGGAACCTGCCAGGGTTGTTGGACAAGCGAATGGACACCAAGAAATAGCATTCTGTACTCTATGTCTATGGGCAGCTTTAAATTAATTTCAGTAAGAAATATATCCCGTTTTTGCAACTTTATAAAATGTAAACTTGAGCAGGAAAACCACAAACATAAAAAATAAGCATAATGAAAACCAATACATCTAAGCCTTGCTTATTCAGATTAAAAGGTCACTTCTTTACAATCCCCTACAGTTGTGACACACTATTTAGACATACAAGACCTGATAGGGTATAACAACACATAGCAGAAAACCGCACATTTAATGCACCACAGGTAAAAAAAAACGTATTTACATGCGGTACTTGTTTCAGTTTAGAATACAAAAGGAACTGTTTCCACCTAAAGCCCTGACCGCAACTGCCAGAAGACAAGAAAAACTATTTACAAAATTAATGTGGCAGAAACGGGCGCCAACAAGACACATTTTAACTTATACATTTCTTCTGTTTATATTCCGTTCCTGGTTTTGGTTTAAAAAAATACATGCCAAAACTGCTTCCAATCTGTATTGTGTGAATAAGGCCTTAACATTACAGTAATTTTTTTTAAAGTGAGAGAGGAACTTGGATTACTCGAAGGAATACCACACAATTATGGAGACAACATACAGACTTTTCCCTTGGGCAGAGTTAAAGGGGTTATGTGGAGACCAAAAACTATTAGCAGTGTAGTCACGGCAGTATGTGATACACTCACTAATATACATTCCGTTCCCCCATTGCGCTGATTCTGAGTTTTTCATAGATTTTTATAGCGCTTTCGGGGGATCGGAAGTCTAGTTGCACAGTCTTCATTGGTGACGATACGACTCTTCGTCACGTGACTGGCCCCGCTGTGCTCTATGTATTAATGCTCCTGCTTGTACATAGAGTACAGCGGGGCCGGTCACATGACTAAGAGTCGTATCATCATTAAAGAAGGCTGGACAACTAGACTTCTGGTCCCCCGGCAGCGCTATAAAAATCTCAGAATCAGCGCGACGGGGAATGTATATTAGCGAGAGTACTCACATACTGCCATGACTACACTGATAATCATTTTTGGTCAAATAACCCCTTTAATTCCACCTATTAGTATGGTGTTACTAGGGAAGCTGATAGATATTAACCACCTACTCCTTTGGAGATCACCTGATAACAGTATATCATTGTATAAACTCCACTGTTATGTCATTGCATTTAGCTGCCCTCTGGTTACCAGAACATTCACTATCTGCCTCTGCTACATCACGTAGTTACATACAGCCATAGTGTTCTTAAAAATGATTTGAAAATAGATTTTTGGGTCCTTGTTTTTCACCTCGGGGCCCCTGGATTTCTGATTTTTATCTTGCACATCATAAATGGCTAGCACGATTTCAGACTCTTGGAAATCCATACAGACAACTGGGCTCTTTGCCCCCACAGTAAGAAACTTCTTCAGCACTTACATTATTTAGAACTTCATGCTGAGAAAACATCACACACAAAATTGGAAAAAGTTAATTCAGAAGCAAAGACTACTATAACCAGCATCATGAAAGATATTACTGAATGTGCCGAGCATGCCTATAACCTAATCACCCACATAACTTTCTCACTTAAAGGGGGCGGTTTTTTGATACTGATGACCTATCAACCACCAATGATTAGCTATCGCGGCTGCTTCTGGGAATCGGAAGTTATGCAGTGGCTGGTGCTGGAAGTAGAGCCGGCCCTGACCATTGCATAACTCTCGGCGCCTGGCGGCAGCCTGAGCATCTAATTGGTGCGGCGTCCAGGTGTCGGATCCTCACCGACCATATACTGATGACCTATTCTGTGGATAGGTCTTCAGTATGAAAAACCGCCGCCAACATAGACAACCCCTTTAATAATCGATTGTGTCTGTTCTTTATTTAGTTTTGTGAGATTTCAGATTATTTTGCAGTTGCCTGAAACAAGTGCCAGACTATGAGATTGTCAGGACTTTAAAATGCCGGATTAAAGGAATTTTACTGTACTCTGAATAATTCTATCTAAATAGAAAATCCTTAAGCAGACAGGTTTTTCCGGCAATAAATGTACTTTACATTCCACTGGCCCATTACAGACTGAGCATACATTAGGGCTAGTTATATAATGTGGAATTACAATTTCACAGAATAATATCCTGAAACATTATACAAGCTCACATTAGGCTTTTTTTCCCATGCAGTTTACATGGTTTCAATGTGCAGTTCGTTTCCTGTAAAT
Organism: Rhinoderma darwinii; assembly: GCF_050947455.1. Lineage (NCBI taxonomy): Eukaryota > Metazoa > Chordata > Amphibia > Anura > Rhinodermatidae > Rhinoderma > Rhinoderma darwinii. The sequence goes on from NC_134699.1 coordinate 51,326,982, forward strand.
ATTAGCTTTACACTTAAAATTTGCACAATTTTATGCTGATTTTTTCATTAGACTCATCATTTCCCATTTTCACTACTTGTTTTCCCAAGACTTCAATATCCCAAAGTGGCACCATACGAAAGGTGAAGTCAGCTGTAATATTTGCAAGTGGCTTCAGAGCAAATATACCATCAGAAGTGCACCCCGAATAATCCAGTAAACCAAAAAATAACCAGAAACCAGTAAAGTTGTCTGTCAGGTCAGCGGCACTGACGGGAACGGTGACAGCGGGTCCTGGGTGTCTCTGACACGCAGTATCGAGCTGTTACCGATCACATCTAAGTTCATAACTTAGATGTGATCGATTACAGGTGGATCCTGCGTGTCAAAGACACGCAGGACCTGCTGACACTGAACCCGTCTGTCCCACTGACCTGACAGACTCCGGTCTCAGCGCTCTGTATACAGGATACAAAGTAGCGGTATCTCAAAATGTCAAAATAATTCATTAGAAAGTTGCACCAAACCCATCCTTCACCGGCATTCGTCACCCATAGGCTATAACGGTATCTGTTTAACGGATACATAATAAAAAGCTATTGAAAATACCATGCCTGTCTGTGATGCATGCCATACAGTGGCATATTTCACCCAAAGGTCCCCATGTTAACAAAAGCTATACCGGGTGGGTAATATGTTTTTTTGCAGGATCTACCACACTATTCGATCCTTAAAAAAATGTTATTCCAGCCCGACGGAGGCAAAAAGGACACTCTTTTTGCCTCCATTGTGCTAAGGGAACCCTATGGACACGTTTAGCATGTACATCGGGAGCTTTCCTGACGTACACTATAAACTTAGGGCCAAAACGTGGTTAGTCTGTTACTAAAACATCTCTTTAACAATAAGCCAGAGGATGTATTCGCACCAACTTAATGGCCCCCAAATTACTGATTGGGGAATCAAAATGAGGTGCAAGCCATATGTAAAAACACTGTAGGGGGAATTTATTAAGACTGGCGTTTTATACGCCAGTCTTACTCTAAAGAGTGCTGGAGTAAGATGCCCATGCCTCTTAATAAATTAGGCGCATCACCTGCCATCCGTGTGCCAGAAAGTCAAATCTGTGACAGCTACGAGCTGGTGTAGGTTTACACTATAATTTACGCCAATTTCTGGTGTAAATTATGGAAAATTTGTTGAGCCGTGAAAGACCCCGCTCCCTCTTCTAAGCTCCCCAACATTCTGGTAAAATGGTGCGAGTGGCGTTAGCAACTTTTGCTGCATTTGCCCGTTTTCTACTCCAGAAAACTGGCGTAAAACTATTGATAGGTCCCTCCCCCTCTCTGTCCTATGATAGTCTCCCTTTAAAGGCTATGTACACCTTTGAAATATATATATATATATATTTATTTTTAAATAAAAATGTTATGTGTGTGTGTAAAATTACAGCTTATAAAAGTTACGCTTCTGAGTAACAGGACTTAAAGATGATTTAAAGGCTATGTATACCTTTGCAATATATATACATATATATATATATATATATATATATATATATATATATATATATATATATATATAATCAGTGAGTATCAGTGAGTTTGGTGCAACTTTCTAAATGCTTTTTATTAAAAAATATTTTAGATTTTTGAGATACAGCTGATATGTATCCTTTATATAGAGCAGCTATATTGTGCGCTGAGACCTGAATCTGTCAGGTCAGCGGCACTGACGGGTTCAGTGTCAGCGGGTCCTGCGTGTCAGAGCTGTTACCGATCATATCTAAGGATCGAGCTGTTACCGATCATATCTAAGGATTGAGCTGTTACCGATCACATCTAAGGATCGAGCTGTTACCGATCACATCTAAGGATCGAGCCGTTACCGATCACATCTAAGGATCGAGCTGTTACAGATCACATCTAAGGATCGAGCCGTTACCGATCACATCTAAGGATCGAACCGTTACCGATCACATCTAAGGATCGAGCCGTTACCGATCACATCTAAGGATCGAGCTGTTACCGATCACACTTAAGTTATGAACTTAGATGTGATCGATAACAGCTCGATCCTACATGTCCGCAGGATCCGCACACCACTGAACCTGTCAGTGCCGCTGACCTGACAGATTCAGGTCTCAGCGCAGGCTACAGTATACGAAGCAGCTATATCTCAAAAAATAAAAATTATTTTGAATAAAAGGTATTTAGAAAGTTGCACCAGTCACACTGATAGACATTTTTTTGTTTAAAAAAGTATATATTTCAAAGGTGTACATAGCCTTTAAATCATCTTCAAGTCCTGTTACTCAGAAGCGTAACTTTTAGAAGCTGTGGTTTTACACACACACGCACGAACGCACGCATGCACACACACACACACACACACACACACACGTACACAAGTAGGTAATGTATCATTTCATACACACAGTTCAATAAACCACACATGTATAGATTTGCACTCCTTCATATCATACACACATACACCTGGCGTATCCCAGCTTCTACCCACACTACTTTTAGAGTCATTAGGTGATCAGTAACCAGTAGCTCATTGCACAACTCAGGAAATACACTACGAACAAAATGCATTATAAATTAACAAAGTCCAAACAAGCGCCCGTAGCAAACACATAGTTGCCAGTTCCGGAGCAGCAGACTTGGAATGCTCAGAGGGTTTTTGGAATTAGTTGACCAAAAGTCAGGTCTTTGGCATAAAGCAAGTCACAAACTCCGGGGGGGTTCAAGTACTCGCATACATAGTGCAGATACCGAAGCTGGGTATGCAGTAGTGCAGACGACCGTTGCAGAATAACAACAATATCTCATACATGTGTGACAGTCATTCGTTGCGACAAATGTTTTCAATGCATACAATCATTATTCACAAAAACAAAATCCAATACACACAACCGATCAATAGAAAATCCCTCGACTTGCTGTAAAACATCATACGGAACCATCCTGGTGGGATAAATCAGATCATTTGAGAATATAGAAACTTATACAAAATATATACAAATACTATTCTGAGCCGGACACCCCTATCCCAAATGTCACAGTCATTGCCGGATCTACAAGCAGCCTACTGGGGTCCCCATGCAGACCACAACAAGACTCCCACAGTCTCGAAGCTACAAATCTAGTGAATGTCCTGCCACTCGTTCCTCATCATTCATTGATCTGGACAGTAGCTGCTTCCCACACAGGAATACGTGACTTCTAACCCAAACTCCCATTGGGAAAACTTCAGATACACAAATCTGTGGGAAAAATGGAGAGCGCACAAACACATTACTAGTCAAAGAACACATCATCCGAACCCCTTAATGCTGCATCGAAATCAGGGAACACCAAAAATTTCCGAAAGCCCTAAATACAACGGCAAATTACACTTTTAAAATGAATAGGATAAAGAAGAGGCAGCCAACCTGTAGGCAAACCTCCTGTTGTCGAACTACAAATGCCAACTGTATAAGACAGGGCTAGGACTTGTAGTTCTACAGCAGTCGGAGAACAGGTTGTCAAAGCCTATTATGATGCATATAGACATTACATTCACTACAACTTATCATCTCGGGTAGAACTACAAGTCTCAGGTGTACTCATTCATGGACACAGATAGGCACTTAGAGCAGAATATAAAATAATAACATAAGAGAGCCTGTGCAATGCTAAAATACAAAAACAGACAAAAACTAGTGGGACTCACAAAGTTCTCGGAGCAGTTTGCAATAGGCACTTGTGGAATTATACACCCATGAGAGTTTTATGAAGTCATCCCTCAGCATCCATCCTGGAAGCTGAGCTCAGTCATGTCACATAGTGCAGGGTCGGACGTTTCTTTGCTCTGTCTCTTTCTTCTTTTACACCTAGAGCAGGTTAGATGTCTCACCAGGAGCCGGTGTCTTTGCCAAAGTCTCGAACTTGACAGATGCAGAAAGCAGCCTGCCCAGTGGGTGGAGACACAACCTGTCATTTATGCCGGCTGAATGGCGAGAATGAGCAGACTCTGCTACTGGGTCCTAAAATCACTGATTCAACAAGAAATGTATTGCAGTACAAGAACAAATAAAGCCGGCCATGCACATAAGATATGGTTGTGTTTGAGCAAACAAGTGCGGAATAATATATACACCAACAGCGAAGATCATAGCAATTATTAAAGGGTAACTAAATGGTTGGCAAACTTCTGACGTGTCATAGTAACACGTCAGAAGTTTTGATTGGTGGGGGTCCTAGCACTGAGATCCCCACCGATCGCTAAAACAAGGCGGCAGAAGTGCTCGTGTGAACGCTGAGCCGCTTCGTGTCTGTTCAACTTTTTCCGGAAATCGATGTACGGAGTACGGACTCAATAGAAAGTCTATGAGCCCGTCCTCCGATACATCGGCTTTCCGGAAAGAGCCAAACAGAAACAAAGCGGACCCCCACCAATCAAAACTTCTGACATGTCACTATGACATGTCAGAAGTTTGTCGAATGTTTAGTTACCCTTTAAGGCACCAGACGCGTTTCATCATGTCCTGACAATTTTGGTTTATTTACACAAACGCGATAATTGGCCGTGTGACGGACGTTTTTTTTAAACAGCCGTCACATGGCTGCATTAAAATCAATGTACTCCCATGGGGCTATTCATATGGCTGTTTTTTTAATGGACCGTGTGAACGGCTTGTGAGAAAATAGGACATGTCCTATTTTTGCCTGTTTTCATGGATCCCTCAGTAGACTCAATTTATGAGGGATCTGTGTAATTAGGTCCTGCACAAAAGCAAATCGATTTGACACCCGTTTGTGTGAATAAGTCATAAGACTCAAGGGAAACAAATGTCCCATAGTTAAGATCACTGAAAAATACATCTTGTTTCCTATTTTAAATCTATTTTGTGTCGCATGGACACAGCTCATTCATTCTTCTTGGACTAATAGAAAAAAAAGTTTTGCAACTTTTTGAAATTGGGGAATAATCCCATCTGGCTCCATCTACAGACAAAAATTGCATGTAAATCAAATTGTCAATGTATTCCTATAGGCTGCAGCCCAGGCAGGACTTCTGCAACATTTTTCATACTTTTATGAATTAAACAAAAGATATAGGTAGATTAGCCATTTTGTGGTCAACTCATTACGAGCGATTATCGTAGAACATTTTATATAATCGTTCGAATGTAAGAGATAATTGCCACGCGAAGTAGCACGCAACGATCAAATGATAAATCGTTGGGTGGATCGGCCACATCTACCTGGGTGAAGGATTATCGTTCGTCGCTGCCACATCCCCTCGTCTAATCAGACATCTTCTATTCGTAAGCAGATGACCTCATAGGTGTGGGCAAATGAGCAACAAAGGCAGTCACGAATGAACAGCGCAAATCTTTAGCAATTATTGTCAGAGTGTAATAGACTGTCTTTTGAGCGTAAACGACTTGCTAAATCATCACTCGTCGCTCGTTCATGAAAGAATATCTGCCTGTCTAATAAGATCTTTAGAGGGGAACGAATAAATAACAATGCATGGCAATCCATTTTCCCATAGGTACCTCAGAAAACAGTTAAAATGCACCTGTCAGACTCACAAAACAAGAATTGTTTGTAAGCAGATATCTACATTTCCTCAAATAATAATGACAGATTGGAAAACAAGTAAAATCCTGAAGTGAATCTGATAGAATTTATGTCAATCTTCCTCTATCTAAATACATTAAAAATCATGTCCACTTTTAAACACAATTTTACATTTTATATATAGATATAATTCAGCGGCGGACATACTATTGGTGCAACCTATGTAGATGCACAGGGGCACAGTGGGTTAAGGTATTTTTACACGGACCGATGTGGGCCGTGTAAACGAGCGCCGATCAACGAGACAGCTGGTTGATCGGTGCTCCTTTCACACGGATCTATTATGGGGACGAGCACTCGTTACTACGAACGCTCATCCCCATACATTTCTATCATGTCGGCAGCGCGTCTCCCTGTTTACACGAAGATGTGCTGCCAACAACAATAAACGTTTCTGCATTTAAAAACGATACGATCAGCTGATGAACGAGCGTTTGCTCGTTCATCGGCTGATCGTTGTCCTGTTTACACAGGGCAATGATCAGGAATTATCGTTTGCCCAATAATTGCCCACTGTAAAAGGGCCTTAAGGGGGACCACTGTAACCTTAAAGCAGCCTTTAAATGCCTGAGGTAATGCATTTTATGGCTAAAAATTACTGATGGATTGTTAGTGCGACATAAGGTGGTGATCTATGATGAGATATTGGAGAGCAGGGCCAGACTGGCAGTTCTGGCAAATGCCAGATGGGCCGGTGAACAGTGAGCCGCCTGCTGGCCGCTCAAACAATCGGTGTCTCAGGCAGCAGGGTACAGCATTTCTAAGGGGGCGGCACAGCAGCTAAGAACTGCTGTCCGACTGTAATAGCAGCCGTGGTCTGTGCTGCTATCTAACAAATCTCCCGCTTCAGCCCCCCTTCCTATTCTTCACACAACCTCCCATCCTGCTGCTGTTACCAGTCGGGACGTGAGGGAGGGGGAGACGAGACGGGCTCTGTGTCGGGCTGTGAGCAGGAGAAGTGCTGGAGTGAAGAATCTCACCCCATCAACCAGCTGAACTCCCTTCACAAATATCCTACAGAAAAAGTAAGTGCATGTGTTTTTACAATGTGTACTTTATATGTGTAGAATGTGTGCATGTAATGTGCATACTTGTGTGTGTTTGTGATGTGTACATGTGCATATATAGTGTATGTGTGTGTGTGTATATATATATATATATATATATATATATATACAGTGTGTGTTTGTTTGTGTGTGTGTATATAGCGGGGGTGTATATATAGTGTGTGTTTGTGTGTGTATATAGTGTGTGTGTGTGTGTGTGTGTGTGTGTGTGTGTGTGTATATAGTGTTTGTATATATATATATATATATATATATATATATATATATATATTGTGTGTGTGTGTAGAATGGCTCGAGGTAGAGGGTTGAAATTTGGTGCGATTTAATGGGGTCATAAAATCTACCAGTTAACGCCAAAAAAAACACGCCCACCCCCTTGGGGGCGGTTAGGTTGGCGGGGTCAGCAAAATCTTAAATGGCATGGGGGGTTGAGTGGGGGCTCATTTGAAAGCTCTTTTCAATACAAAAGTTATGCTGTAAACGATTTTGAGATAGTTTTTTTTATCACTGAGATATTTAACGTTAAAGTTATCAGTTTCATTATTGGCTACCACTGGTGTTAGCATTACCCAAAATGTACCGTGCGGGTAAAATCCTAAATGTGTGTGGGCGCGTGTGCGTGTGTGTGTGTGTGAGCTTGGCAATGTCACATCAAGGTGACTATAAATTATGTATTATTACAATCGGCCTCGGCGATATAAAATGGACCTTGTTTATGATTGTAACATGATTTCATGTGTACACATTTCGGTAGTCCATCTAGGAGCAACTTCTCCTAACCATCCAGGAGCAATTTGGTGATGAACAATGCTATTTCCAGCATGATGGACCATGTCACAAGACAAAAGTGAGAACTAAGGGGCTCGGTGAACAAAACGTTCAAATTTTGGGTTCATGGCCAGAAAACTCCCCAGATCTCAATCCCATTGAGACCCTGTGGTCACTCCGCAAAAAGTGGATGGACAAAAAAAATCACAGAAATTGTGATAGATTCCAAGCACTGATTAGGTAAGAATTGGTCATCAGTCAGGATTTGGCCCAGAAGCTGACATCCAGCATGGCAGAACGAATTGCCGAAGTCTTGAAAAAGAAGGGTCAACACTGTAAATATTGAGTCTTTGCATGAACTTGATGTATTTGTCAATAAAAGTTTAAAAACTTATGAAATGTTTATAATTGTTCTTCAGTAACCATAGAAACATCTGACTAAAAGATCTAAAAACCCTGAAGCAGAAAACTTTGTGAAAAGCAAAATCTGTGTCGGTCTCAAAACTGTTCTCAGATTTGTTATCTATGGTGACTGTAGCGTCCATGGCCACGGGCCGTCAGGTTTACTCACCTCCCGACGGCCGCAGCCATGGATCCGTGAGACGCAAGCGCTCACTTCCGCTCCGGTCTGCTTTGTCCCGTAGGGTGCGCGCGCACGCTCCCGCATTGTTTCAGGAGTTCGTTAATGATATCTTCAGAGATCTCCTCTATGTCTGTGTTATTGTTTATCTCGATGATATTTTGATTTTTTCCCCAGATTCGATGACTCATCAGAGGCATGTCCGTCAAGTTCTACTACGATTAAGGGAGAATCGTTTATACACCAAGCTGGAGAAGTGCATCTTTGAGAGTAGTTCTCTGCCCTTCCTGCGCTACATCATTTCGGATCAAGGTCTCAAGATGGATCCTGAGAAAGTGAGAGCTATCCTGGAGTGGCCACGCCCTCAAGGCCTAAGGGCCATACAGCGGTCCCTGGGATTCGCCAATTTCTACCGGCAGTTTATTCCAAACTTCTCATCTCTGATGGCTCCCATCTCTACCCTTACCAAGAAGGCTGTGAACGCCAAGGTGTGGACTCCAGAGGCAGGGTCCGAATTTATTAGCCTCAAGAGAGCCTTCACTTCAGCTTCGATCCTCCATCATCCTGACGTATCTCGGCAGTTCTCACTGGAAGTGGACGCTTTTTTTGTTGGTGCTGGTGCACTTCTGTTCCAGAGGAGCTCCAAAGGAAAGACAGTAGTATGTGGCTACTATTCTACACTTTTTTCTTCTGCTGAGCGCAATTACTCTATTGGAGATCGGGAGCTACTAGCCATCAAATTGGCTCTGGAGGAATGGAGACATCTTCTAGAGGGCGCAGCTCACCCCATCCTGATCTTCACCGACCACAAGAACCTTACCTACCTTCAGTCTGCTCAACGACTGAATCCCCATCAAGCCAGGTGGTCGCTGTTCTTCACCCGTTTCCAGTTTGTGCTCCACTACCGTCCCGCGGACAAGAATGTGAGGGCCGATGCCCTGTCCAGATCGTTTGAGACGGAAGACACGGTGGAGTCCATTCAGACTATCATAGACCATAGACCCGTCCTGCATTGTCACTGCTAATCCTCTGCCGGTTAGAGACATCCCTCCGGGTAGGACTTTTGATCGGTTGGCGGATAGGAGTAGAATTCTCCTCTGGGCACACAGTTCTAAGCTGGCTGGGCACGCTGGTGTCCGTAAAACCCGAGACCTGATTGCTCATCACTTCTGGTGGCCCACGCTACCTAAAGATGTTCTGGACTTAGTCTCTTCTTGCACGGTGTGTGCTTCCAACAAAGTTACTCTCTCCAAGCCTGCCGGCCTGCTTCAACCTCTGCCTATACCCAACGCCTCCTGGCAGCACATTGCGATGGACTTTGTCACAGACCTTCCCCCCTCAGCAGAATGCAACACTGTCTGGGTGGTGGTGGACCGGTTCTCTAAGATGGCACATTTTATCCCGCTGACCGGCCTACCTTCTGCTCCCCGACTGAGAAGACTCTTCATTCAACACATCTTTCATTTGCATGGCTTGCCTCTTCACATTGTGTCCAACCGGGGGGTTCAATTTACTTCAAAGTTCTGGAGAGCCCTCTTTAAACTCCTGGATATGAGATTGGACTTTTCCTCAGCCTATCACCAACATGTCCAATGGGCAAGTTGAGAGGATGAACCAGATCATGGTGAATTATCTCCGCCACTTCATCTCTTCAGAGTACGATAACTGGGTACAGCTTCTTCCATGGGCCGAGTCCTCGTACAACAACCACACAAGTGAGTCCACCACTTCCACTCCATTTCACATTGTGTACAGTCAGCATCCTAGAGTCCCCCTTCCAGTGTCGACCACTTCTCAGGTACCCGCTGCTGACTCTGCATATGGGGACTTTCTGCAAATCTGGCAACAGACCCGGTCCTCTATTTTGCTGGCAGTCGATCGCAAGAAGCGAAAAGCAGATACAAGGATAAGTCTGGCTGTCCTCTCGGAACATTCGTTTGAGGGTGCCTTCATACAAGTTTGCTCCCAGTTTCCTTGGTCCTTTCGAGATTCTGCAACAGATAAACCCTGTCTCCTATAAGTTGCGGTTGCCTCCTACCCTCAGAATCCCCAAATCCTTTCATGTGTCCCTCCTGAAGCCTGTGGTCTTGAACCGCTACAGCAAGACTTCTAGTTCCACAGTTGCTCCCAGCGGCTCTTCTGATGTGTTCGAGGTGAGGGAGATCCTGGACTGCAAAAGAGTAGGAGGAAGGACTTTCGATTTGGTGGACTGGAGAGTGTTTGGTCCTGAGGAGAGGTCCTGGGAGCCAGAAGAGAACCTCAGTGCTCCTGCTCTTATTAAAAAATTCCACTCTCGCTCTGGCCCCAAGAAGAGGGGGAGTAAGAGTATGTTCACACGCTTAACAAAAAACGTCTGAAAATACGGAGCTGTTTTGAAGGGAAAACAGCTCCTGATTTTCTGAAGTTTTTTGAGCAACTCGCGTTTTTCGCTGCGTTTTTTACGGCCGTTTTTGGAGCTGTTTTCAATAGAGTCTATGAAAAACAGCGACGCGTAAAAATACACCTCGTCAGAACAGAACATCATAAAACCCATTGCAAGCAATGGGCAGATGTTTGGAGGCGTAATGGAGCCGTCTTTTCAGGCGTTATTCGAGGCGTAAAACACCCGAATTACTTCTGAAAATAGGCTGTGTGAAAATAACCTAAGAGGGGCGAAACTGTAGCCTCCATGGCCACGGGCCGTCGGGTTTACTCACCTCCCGACGCCCGCAGCCATGGATCCGTGAGCGCTGGTCCCCATCTGCTTCCTAGGAGACGCCAATGCTCACTTCCGCTCCGGTCTGCTGTGTACCGGAGGGTGCGCGCACGCACGCTCGTGCCCAGCCTTAAAGGGCCAGTGCGCATAAGAGGAAATCATCATCATCAACTGCCCATGATTTCCTGGTCTATAAGAATGCCCCAGCCCTTCTGATCCTTGCCTGAGTGTTGTTAGCTATCTCAAGTCTGTCTTGCAAATGGTCCCTTAGTGTTTCCCGTTCCAGTTGTTACCCGTGCCCTGTTACCTGTTCCTGTATCCCGTGCTGTTCTTCTTCCTGTGCTTACTATTGTTGGAGTCGTGTCACGTCCTGTGTCATCTGCCACGTCCAGAGGAATTTGCCACGTCTGGCGCAACCTGCGGCATCTGTGTCATCCGCCACTTCCCGTGTCATCTGCCACATCCAGAGGAATTCGCCATGTCTGGCGCAACCTGTGGCACCTGTGTCATCCGCCACGTTTGGCGTTACTTGCTGCACCCATCTCCATCAGTGCCAGAGATTCGGCCACTGCCTGGACTATACAGGTACCCTTGTGCGGGACATTGTATTGCTGGGGTTCCCTGTTGTTTGGCCAGCTGCCTCCCCGCTACGGCGGTACGGCCTAGTGGGTCCACAAACACGCAACGTGACAGTGACCCGGCTCTAACAAGTGGTACATAAAGTTGGTTTAGACTTAATCCATTAAAGGGGTTTTCCACCTTCTGACAACTGATGACCTATCCACCGGATAGGTCATCCGTATATCATCGGTTGGGGTCCAGCACCCGGACCCCGCACCGTTAAACCGCTCTAGTGGCCTGCGGGCACCGGATGTTATGGCACATAATGCGATGTACAGAGCCGGAAGCAGTTGGCTCCATACATAGCATAGCTGCCGTGCTGTAGATGCTCGGCTGCTATTCCGTGGCCAGAGCCAACTGCTTCCAGCATGTAAGTCCAGTGCACAGAGGCACCGGACCAGCTGATTTGTGCGGGGTCGGGGGGTCGGACCCCCACAGATCATGTACTGATGACCTATCCGGTGAATAGATAAAATGATCATCTTGCCTCCATTTGTTTGGCTTTCTTTCCATGTAAAAATAATAAAACTGTTCTTGCTTTATATTTGCTCTGTCAAGATAGTCTTTAAAAAGAAAAAAAAAATATCACGTCTTTGTAATTTGATTGTGTCATTTATTTTTCTACTTGACTTATATTGAGGTTCCTACACCCCTTAAAGAAGCGCTCCGGTGGAGACATGATGTCTCCTTCTGCCTTTCTGTAACAAGAAATATACATTTTTTAAAAAGCACGTCAGTCCTGCGACTATCTTTCTCAGCTGCCTGCGATAAAGCGTTTTACTAATAAGGTGCTAGTGGCATTTATTGTTGTGTCTGAACACATAAGCTCCAGGACGACGACTCCACCAGATCACATTTTTCACCTCATAAAAAAAAGCGCGGTAATCTGCCTTTCAACAGAAGTCACTTTTGACCACATCGTCTCATGAGTGCGCTGTGACTGGGGGGCTTGGGGCAAAAGTGCTGAGTTCAGGAACACTACGGTGTTAGCCCATGTACCTGGGTTTGCTGCATGCAACTTGTGTAGTAGATGGCGGTGTCCTTACTTATACGAGTGAGCTGCTTGTGTTTAAAGGTGACAATGTTTTCCCAACAATTTTGGCAAGCGGTTGACGCTCAACAGGGCAATGCATTTCTCCTTTAAGAGGATGCCTCGCCTTGTGATCCTGCACTGGTGAAAGACTTTCAAAACTGAGACACAAGGAGGAGATCCTGGGGATAGAACTAACATGTGCCTGACACCTCTAGTTCATCAGCAGAGAGCATTACCAGTGTGCTGTCGAGGGCTGGCCACAAGATCTTCCAAAGATTACATGTTCTTATTCCTGGTGGAAGTAATGATTACATTTGGTCTTATGGGAACAATAAGAAGGTCCTGAATTCAAAATGAGCTGGTGGTCTGGTGCTTAAGCTGCACTCTAAACAGTGAGTGTCTTCTGTGCAGCCCCTGGTGCAAATCCTGATGTGTGTCCTTGCCTAAAAGGGAGCTCTGCAGTGTTGTGTTTATAGTGGTCTGGAGGCAGCGCAGTGAGATTGTTGCTGCATAAGAATGTTACTTATGCAGCTGTCTCTAATGTAATGTAATGATTTAATTTGGTGCTATGGGAACAATAAGAAGCTAAGAGGCCCATGTGAGCTGGTGGTGTGGCGATTAAGTGGTGTCTGAACAGTGAGTGTCTTCTGTGCAGTTCTTGGTTCAAATCCTGGTGTGTGGGTTGTATAAAATGGTACTCTGCTGGGTTTTGTTTATAGTGGTGTGGAGGTGGCACAATGACATTGTTGCTGCATAAAAAAGCTAATTATGTAAAGAAAGTTACTTATGCAGCTGTCTCTTTTGAGACAGCTGTATATATAGAGTGGATTTATTGCAGATTTCAGCAATATACTCATCACTCAAACAGGTATCATAAGTCATTCCCCCATAGGTGGCACTTTGGGAAAGGGGTGCAGCCCATGGTCACCATGGGGGTTAGGACCCACATTGTAAAGAAGTGCTTTCTGCACTCAACTCAGATCACACAAGCTGTGAGCTAGCTGCACAGCAGCTTTATAAAGATTCATTTTTAACATCTTTTAAAAACAGGTAATCGTACTTTTAACAAGAAACATTTTATATCACAGTGGAGAGGGGGCAGTATGACAGTGTGGTGGCTTGGGGCTAAAGTGCTTAGGCCTGGATTGCTATGGAATTTGCCCATGTCCCTAGGTTCAAAGCATCCTGCATGCTGCTTGTGTGCTAGATGGCAGTCTCTTAACTTATACGAGCTTGTGCTTGTTGACGTTTTTCCAATAATTTTGGCAAGCCGCCGACGCTCAACAGGGCAATGCATTTCTCCTTTAAAATGATGCTTCGCCTTGTGAACCTAAACTGGTGTAAGTCTTTCAAAACTTCTAGTTTATCAACAGAGGACATTACCAGTGTGCTACCTCTGCTGTCGAGAGCCAGCCACAAACTCTTCCAAAGATGAAATGTTCTTATTCCTGCTGGAAGTAATGATTTAATTTGGCCTTATGGGGACAATAAGAAAGCTAAGATGCCAATGTGAGCTGGTGGTGTGGTGGTGATTAGGTGGTGTCTGAAGGGTGAGTGTCTTCTGTGCTGTACTTGGTTCAGATACTGGTCTGTACATTGTCCAAAATGGTACTTTGCTGGGTGGTGTGGAGGCAGCGCAGTGGGATTGTTGCTGCATAAGACAGTTAATTATGTAAAGAAAGTTACTTATGCAGCTGTCTCTTTTGAGACAGCTGTATTTATATAGTTGATTATTACAGATTTCAGCAATATATTCATCACTCAAACAGGTATCATAATCCTTCTATCCATAGGTGGCACTTTGGGAAAGGGAGAAGAGCCCAAGGTCACCAGGAGGGCAACATGGGGTTAGAACCCACATTGTATAGAGGTGATTCCTGTGCTCAACTCAGATCACACAAGCTGTGAGCTTGCTGCATGGCAGCTTTACAAAGACGTGTTTTTCACATCTTTTAAAAACCGGTAATTGGACTTTCAACAAGAAAAGCTTTATATCACAGTTGAGTGGGGGGCTGTATGACAGCATGGTGGCTTGGGGCTTAAGTGCTTAGGCCAGGTTTGCTCTGAAGTTAGCACATGTCCCTAGGTTCAAAGCATGCTGCATGCTGCATGCTGCTTGTGTGGTAGATGGTGGTCTCCTTGCTTATATGAGTTTGTTGCTTGAAGGTGACAACAGTTTTGGCAAGTGGCTGATGCTCAACAAGGCAATGCTCAACAAGGCAATGCGTTTCTCCTTTAAAAGGATTTGTCGTCTTGTGAACCTAAACTGGTGAAAGACTTTCAAAACTAATACACAAGAAGGTGATACGGGGGATAGAGCCTGCATGTTCCTGATTCCCCTAATTCATCAGCAGAGAACATTACCAGTGCACTACCTCTGCTGTCAAGTGCAAGCCGCAAACTCTTCCAAAGATGAAATGTTCTTATTCCTGCTGGAAGTAATGATTACATTTGGTCTTATGGGAACAAAAAGAAGGTCCTGAATTCAACATGAGCTGGTGGTCTGGTGCTTAAGCTGCACTCTGAACAGTGAGTGTCTTCTGTGCAGCCCTTTGTTCAAATCCTTATGTGTGTCCTTGTCTAAAAGGGAGCTCTGCAGGGTTGTGTTTGGAGGCAGCGCAGTGAGATTGTTGCTGCATAAGAAAGGTAATTATGTAAAGAAAGTTACTTATGCAGCTGTCTCTTTTGAGACAGCTGTATTTATATAGTAGATTATTGCAGATTTCAGCAATATACTTATCACTCAAACAGGTATCAGAATCCATCTCTCCATAGGTGGCACTTTGGGAAAGTGGGAGCAGCCCAAGGTCACCAGGAGGACAACATGGGGGTTAGAACCCACATTGGATAGAAGTGATTCCTGCACTCAACTCGGATCACACAAGCTGTGAGCTAGCTGCACGGCAGCTTTACAAGGATGCATTTTTCACATCTTTTAAAAATGTGTAATTGGACCTTCAACAAGAAAAACTTTACGTCACAGTGGAGTAGGGGGCAGCATGACAGCATGGTGGCTTGGGGCTTAAGTGCCTAGACCTGGTGTGCTATTGCGTTATCCCATTTCTGTAGGTTCAAAGCATCCTGCATGCTGCTTGTGTGGTTGATGGCGGTCTCCTCACTTATACGAGTTTGTTGCTTGGTGATGTTTTTCCAACAATTTTGGCAATCGGCTGACGCTCAACATGGAAATGCATTTCTCCTTTAAAAGGATGACTTGCCTTGTGAACCCGCACTGGTGAAACACTTTCAAAACTGAGATACAAGAAGGAGATCCAGGGAAAAGAACCAACACATCCCTAACACCTCTAGTTTATCAGCAGAGGACATTACCAGTGTGCTACCTCTGCTATTGAGAGCCAACCACAAACTCTTCCAAAGATGACATGTTCTTATTCCTGCTGGTAGAAATGATTTCATTTGGTCTTATGTGGACAATAAGAAAGCTAAAATACCAATGTGAGCTGGTGGTGTGGTAAATAGGTGGTGTCTGAATGGTGAATGTCTTCTGTGCAGTGCTTGGTTCAAATCCTGATGTGTGGGTTGTCCAAAATAGTACTTTGCTGGGTGGTGTGGAGGCAGTGCAATAAGATTGTTGCTGCATAAGAATGTTAATTATGTACAGAAAGTTACTTATGCAGCTGTCTCTTTTGAGACAGCTGTATTTATATAGTAGATTATTGCAGATTTTAGCAATATACTCATTACTCAAACAGGTATCAGAATCCATCTCTCCATAGGTGGCACTTTGGGAAATGGGGAGCAGCCCAAGGTCACCAGGAGGACAACATGGGGGTTAGATCCCACATTGGATAGAAGTGATTCCTGCACTCAACTCGGATCACACAAGCTGTGAGCTAGCTGCACGGCAGCTTTACAAGGATGCATTTTTCACATCTTTTAAAAATGTGTAATTGGACCTTCAACAAGAAAAACTTTACGTCACAGTGGAGTAGGGGGCAGCATGACAGCATGGTGGCTTGGGGCTTAAGTGCCTAGACCTGGTGTGCTATTGCGTTATCCCATTTCTGTAGGTTCAAAGCATCCTGCATGCTGCTTGTGTGGTTGATGGCGGTCTCCTCACTTATACGAGTTTGTTGCTTGGTGATGTTTTTCCAACAATTTTGGCAATCGGCTGACGCTCAACATGGAAATGCATTTCTCCTTTAAAAGGATGACTTGCCTTGTGAACCTGCACTGGTGAAACACTTTCAAAACTGAGACACAAGAAGGAGATCCAGGGAAAAGAACCAACACATCCCTGACACCTCTAGTTTATCAGCAGAGGACATTACCAGTGTGCTATCTCTGCTATTGAGAGCCAACCACAAACTCTTCCAAAGATGACATGTTCTTATTCCTGCTGGTAGAAATGATTTCATTTGGTCTTATGTGGACAATAAGAAAGCTAAAATACCTATGTGAGCTGGTGGTGTGGTGATTAGGTGGTGTCTGAATGGTGAATGACTTCTGTGCAGTGCTTGGTTCAAATCCTGATGTGTGGGTTGTCCAAAATAGTACTTTGCTGGGTGGTATGGAGGCAGTGCAATAAGATTGTTGCTGCATAAGAATGTTACTTATGCAGCTGTCTCTTTTGAGACAGCTGTATTTATATAGCAGATTTTAGCAATATCCTCAACACTCAAACAGGTATCAGAACCCATCCCTCCATTTGTGGCACTTTGGGAAAGGGGGAGCAGCCCAAGCTCACCAGGAGGACAACATGGGGGTTAGAACCCATGTTGTATAGAAGTGATTCCTGCACTCAACTCAGATCACGCAAGCTGTGAGCTAGCTGCACAGCAGCTTTCCAAGGATGCCTTTTTCACATCTTTTAAAAATGGGTAATTGGAGCTTCAACAAGATAAACTTTATATTACAGTGGAGGGGGGGGGGGCAGTAAGACAGCATGGTGGCTTGGGGCTTAAGTGCCTAGGCCTGGTTTGCTATGGAGTTAGTCCAATTCCTTAGGTTCAAAGCATGTTGTGTGGTAGATGGCGGTCTCCCCACTTTTACAAGTTTGTTGATTGTGTTTTTTGACATTTTTCTACCAACTTTTTTGCAAGCAGCTGACTTTCAACAGCGCAATGCATTTCTCCATTAAAAAGATGCCTCGCCTTGTGAACCTGCACTGGTGAAAGACTTTGAAAACTGAAACACAAGGAGGAGATCCTGGGGATAGAACCAACATTTCCCTGACACCTCTAGTTTATCAGCAGATGACATTACCAGTGTGTTATCTCTGCTTTAAATAGCTGGCCACAAACTCTTCCAAAGATTACATGTTCTTATTCTTGCTGCAAGTAATGATTTCATTTGGTCTTATGGGGACAATAAGAAAGCTAACATGCCAATGAGAGATGGTGGTGTGGTGATTAAGTGGTGTCTAAATAGTGAGCGTCTTCTGTGCAGTCCTTGGTTCAAATCCTGATGTGTGTCCTTGTCTAAAAGGGAGCTCTGCAGAGTGGTGTGGTAGCAGCGCAGTGAGATTGTTGCTGCATGAGAAAGTTACTTATGCTGCTGTCTCTTTTGAGACAGCTGTATTTATAGTGGATTATTGCAGATTTCAGCAATATACTCATCACTCACATAGGTATCCTAATCCACTCCTCCATGGGTGACACTTTGGGAAAGGTGGAGCTGCCCACGGTCACCAGGAGGACAACATGGGGGTTAGAAACCACATCGTACAGAAATTATTCCTGCGCTCAACTCAGATCATGCAAGCTGTGAGCTAGCTGCACGGCCGCATTACAAAGACAGATTTATTTTATTGTTTTTATTTTTTTTTTATTTTTTTTTTTACCTCTTTTAAAACCTTCAAGAAGAAAAACCTCAGATGACATTGGGACATGAAAGAACTAGGTCTTGGGGGTTAATTGCTTTTAAGGCTGGAGGTCCTTGAGATAGAACTCACACGGTCCTCACACCTCAAAATTATTAGCCGAGAGCTTTACCAGTGCGCTACCTCTGCTTTCAACTGTTGGCAATACATACTTCCAAAGATGACATGTTCTTATTCCTGCTGGAAGTGATGTTTACATTTGGTCTTATGGGGACAATAATAAAGCTCAGATATCAGCCTGAGTTGGTGGTCTGGTGCTTAAGCAGTGTCTTCTGTGTGGACCCTGGTTCAAATCCTGAAGTGTGGCCTTGTCTGAGAGGATACCCCGCTGGGTGGAGGCGGTGTAATGAGGAGGTTTCTGCATAAGAAAGTTACTTATGCGGCTGAACCAGAACATTATTGCAGATTTCCGCAATATACTTATCACTCAATCAAGTATCACGTTCCGTCACCCTGTAAGTGTTGCACTATGTGGAAGGGGAAAAGCTGAATGTTGAGCACATAAGCTGTGAGCTAACATTTTCACCTCATAAAAAAGTGCGGTAATCTGACATTCAACAGAAATCACTTTGGACCGAATCGGCCGACGTGCGCTGTGTGCGGGGGGCTTCGGGTCAGGGCCGGTTTTAGACAGAGTGTGTTGGCTGCTGGTGCTTGTGTGCCAGGTCTGCTTTTTTGTCTCAGTCCGGCACTGTTGGAGAGCAAGGGGCCCATATATTGTTCTTGCATGAAGGGCCCCGAGCTGTCTGTCCGCTACTGATATAATCTATATTAACGGTTGAGTAACTTTGTAAATACATGACATTACTTATCCTCTATTGATTTTGAGTTACAGTCTGTATTTTGAGTTGCAGTCACAATTCATAGTCACAATTTTTCTGGTTGTCACTGAAACCTGTCGACAAGTTTGTTGTCAGACATGCCTCGAACAGCTTAGCTTCTACAGTATAATGCAGGGGGGAGTTTATTTCTCCTTAATTAATTCCCTGTACAGTGTAAACATGGCTACACTTCCCAGAATGCAAATCATATCTGAAAACTCTGTACAGATTAGGATCAGCAAAGGATGCTGGAAAATTCCACATCAGAAGCTTGCAGAAATAAATGGGAATGAGGCTCTGGACTATAATACAGGCTGTAACCAGGATCAGTACAACGTCAGTCAATATACAGTATGTATGTATGTATGTATGTATGTGTATATATATATATATATATATATATATATATATGTAAATACACACCTATTGATTCACTTTATAAACTTTTGTAGAAGTTAAATTTAAAAAAAACAGCAATTCCGCCATTCTTATTTGCGTCTTAAACTTACTCTCTTTACCGAGTGGTATAGATGACAGAATTTCATTTTATTCTGTGGGTCGTCACGATTACAGTGATTCCAAATTTATATAGTTTTTTTTATGTTTTACTACTTTAAAAACACTATTTTTTCAAAATTATTTGTTTTTGTGTCGCCATTTTTTAACCCCTTCCCGACATTTGACGTATGCATATGTCATAGTCGGGTAGGGAAAGTATGGAACGGGCTCACGGAGTGAACCCGCTCCATATGATGCGGGTGTCGGCTGTATGTTACAGCCAACACTTCAGAGTAATGAGCGCGATCCCGCTCGTTTAACTCGTTAAAGGGAAGGTGTCACTAATTTTTTTTTTTATATATATATAATATTGCTTTTAGTTTGATATTAAAATACATTTTATTTATTTGTGTTCTTGTGTTGTACCTTTTACTTTTTTCTTTCTTTTACTTCTCTATGGGGGCTGCCATTTTGTTTTCATCTCTGTATGTGTCGATTAACGACACATACAGAGATGGAATTCGGCACATACATCCCCATAGAGAATGCGAACAGGAGCCATTCCATTCACTATAGCGTACGCCGTCTGTGTGAGAACAGCGCATGCGCCGCTCTCTCACAGACCAAAAGGAAGGTCTTTGGTAGAGCGACATCCGGCGCCATTTTCATGTGGACCGGAATCCGCAGCCGGACAGTAAGATGACGACTTCCGGTCGTGGCTTCCGGCCATATGTTCAAGGCAGCGCAGACGCAAGGACTAGGAGTGGAGGTGGCAGGAGCAGGTAAGTTATGTTTGTGTATGTGATGTGTGTATTATGTTCGTGTATGTTGGTGTTATACTGTCTGATTACCACTGTATCTAATCCTCCTACACTGTGCATTCGCACAGAAAATGCGGCACACAGTGTAGGAGGTTTGAAGATTCAACCCCCTCCTTCTCCTGGCACTAGCCAGGATAAAGGAGGGGGGATTGTGTGAGGACACTAGAGCGAGTGTGTCTACTCCAAATTTGCAGCATAAAGCAATGAGGTTGCTTTACCACATTGCCAATGCTGCAAATTTTGGGAATTGCTCCTTCTAGTGACCAGCATATGGAAATGTTATAAATTAGAATCTAATTTATAATATTTCCTGACTTGTGAAAAAATTAAAACAATGTGTAATCACTTATATACTAACTGTTTAACTGAAAAACGACACATTCCCTTTAAATGCCGCGATCAATAGCGACCGCGGCATTTAAATAGTTAGAAAGAGGGGGGCGACCCCCTCTAACAGCTCATTGCGCCCTCTACAATGCAATCGCGGGGTGGCGATGGTTGCTATGGCTGCCTGGGGGCCTAATGAAGGCCCCCAGGTCCGCCATCTTTCTGCTCCTATTAAGCGCTGCCTCCGGCAGGGCTTAATAGATGCCTGTCAGAATCACGATATACTGCAATACATTAGTATTGCAGTATACAGTGAAAGCGATCTAACGATCGCTGGTTGAAGTCCCCTAGGGGGACTAATAAAAAAAAACAAATAAATAAATAAACATAATTGGTATCGCCGCATCTGTAAAAGTCGGAACTATTACAATATATTATTATTTAACTCACACGGTGTACGCCGTAGAAAAAAAAAAAGTAAACACCAGAATCGATATATATATATATATATATATATATATATAAAAGTAAGAGAGAGAGAGAGAAGTAAGTTCTCACCAATAGAGGACGCCTTGTTGTGGCAGGTGGGTTGACACAATTTGATCACAATGTGCGCTAAGAACATCCCTATTGTAAGTATATTTAGCAGTAATGCATATTTATTTAGATTTAGCGGCTTAGGTGACACTTGTGTTCGCAAAATTACATAGATAGATAGATAGACGTGTTTTGTTTTTTTCGTTTTTTTTTACATTGCATGCCATTACTACCATATTTCGGTATTATTTACTGAATATATAAATAGTCTGAACATTTTAGCTGGTACATGCCAATACAGCCTCCCACACATAGAGGTCACACAGTCCTCAATTGTCATGCAATTTATACCCACTGACTTCATGCTTTCTTTGCTAACATGAGAGCACAAGCTTGGTATGTTTACACAGGCAGGTCAACAAATTAGTCCGCAGTTGCCTGGTCATACCCAATACCCAATACCCAGCTAATGTTACAGGTGTGGTGCACTTCACTGTATATGTTAATGGTTAACATCAGGATGCTGCATACACTGGGATACTGAACTAAGTGTTTTCATCAGATACAATATTTAATTTTGTGTGATCAACCGTTCCATCAACTCGACATGCAGCCTGCTCGATGGAGATTTACTATTCCCCATGACAGCCACAATGCCCCCTATGAGACAGCCATAATGCTGCCTATGAAAGCCCCAATGCCCCTTATGCTAGATGCAATGTCCTTATTGGCCAGCCACATTTTTATTTTTAAACACTTTTCTGCGAAAATATTTTATTATTTTTTGGCAGTTTTTTTTTTTCCTTGTCGTGTAAAATGCATTCTGAAACAATAGTTTTTTTAATAATGACGCTTCCTCTTCCTCTGCCATGCAGACTAAATGTTATCAGAAGGATATATTATCATTGGAGGGCAGTATAATGACGGGGAAGGGAGACAGACGGGTGAGCCCTAATCTACCCGCCACTCAGTCCCTGCCTACTTGCAACGGCCCGTCCTAGGCGACGGCGTACAACTGGGCGACGGTCCCTACGCTCAATAAGTGCACGACAGACAAACAGACAAGGGTACACAGAAGCTAAGGGAAATGGGGCAGTTGCCCACGGAAACACCGTGAGCAACAAGAGTAGTGACCGAGCCGAGTCAAACCAGGAGTGTACGAGGTACCAAACGCAGAGCAGGAGAGTAGTGAACGAGCCGAGTCAAACCAGGGGTGTAAGAGGTACCAAACGCAGAGCAGGAGAGTAGTCAGTAAGCCAGGGTCAATATGAAGCAGGGACAAATAGTTCAAGCAGAAGCAGCAGAGCCAGGAAACAGGAGAATCACAGGCAAAGGAGGAGCAGGAAGTGAAGGTATAAATAGACAGAGGGCCGGAGCTAGCTCCGTCAGGCCAGGCTGTGATAGGCTCTCCCACTCCTCAGCCTCCCAGCCTGATTGGTAGAGGGAGGGGTCACTCGATCAGACTTAGGAGCAGGTGCAGACTGTCTAACCACGGGCGTCGACACAGAAGCTGTGTCTGGCAGATCCTTTACAGGCAGGGTCGTGGAGTCCGAATGAATGTTCTATTGTACTGCAGGAGACTAGATAGGCAGTATAACACCACTGACAATAGTAGAGGGGAGGCCGTATATACACTTTGTTTTACAGTGCAAAATACTGTAGTTAGCCAAAGGTCTTAATCAGATGAGCGTGAGCAAAGCACACTGATGCAAAAATGCACGGACAGATTTACACGCGTTTTTTACGCTCGTGTGAATGTGGCCTAAGGGTCCTTTTACGACCGGCGTATAGTGTTTCTACATCGGCCGTTAAGGGTAGTTCTTCTGAAGCGCCACCTTTTCATGGCTCCCTCTCTCACCCCACCAGCATCCCGCAATACAATCGCTGGGTGCGGATGGTTTCTATGGCAGCCTGGGAGCCTAACAAAGGCCCCCAGGTCTGCCTTTAGTAAATGCCTGGCCTAACAGATGCCTGTCAGTTTTACACTGAAGTATTGCAATGTATTATAAAAGCAAAAAATAAATCAATAAATCGCACAGTAAAGTCCCCTAGTGAGACTAAAAAAAGTTTTAAAAAGTTTAATAAAGTTTGCAATAAATAAATAAAAGTCCCAAGTAAAAAAAAATTAAAAACCCACTTTTTCCCCTTACAAAATGCTTTATTATGAAAAGAAGTGAAAAGTTGCACACATTTGGTATTGCCACGTCCGACACAACCCCAATTATTTAACCAGCACGGTGAACACCATAAAAAAACAACGCCAGGATTGCGGTTTTCTGTTTACCCTGCCTTCAAAAAAATTTGATGAAAAGTGATCAAAAAGTCGTATGTACTCCAAAATGGTACCAATAAAAACTACAAGTCGTCCTGGAAAAAAAAAACCTCATACAGCTATGTCAGCAGAAAAATAAAAAAGTGATGGCTCTTAAAAAATAGTTTACTGTGTAAAAGTGGTAAAACATAAAAAAAAACTATATAAATTTGGTATCGCCGCAGTTAATAAAAGTTAATCAATAAATTCTATGTACCCCAAAATGGTGCTATTAAAAAATACAGATTGTCCCGCAAAAAACAAGACCTTAAACAGCTTTGTCGAGCTCTTTGAATGCGACGATGGAAAAACTTAAAAAATTGCTTGGTCACTAAGGTTTAAAATACCTTTGGTATTAAGGGGTTAATAACGTTAAATATACAAAACAGACTAAAAGAATAATATTACCTATTTTTTCAATCAAATAATGTAACTAAACTAAAACTAAAATAAACATAAATTGGTATTGCCACGTTCATAAAAGTCATAATGAGCAAAATATAACTATATTTATCTCTCACATAAACAACGGGGGGGAACGACAGAATAGTGGTTGTTGTTTTTTTTTGTACACTTGAGTGAAATTCTTCAGTGCGCTATCCGTTTTTTTGCAGATCTGAGTGTCCTTTTCGCGAATTACAGAATAGGTCCTATTCCTGTCCGTTTTTGCGGATCAGTCTCGGACATTCTATTCATTGGTCCGTTAAAACTACGGACCGCACACAGAAGCCATCCATGTGCGGTCTGTGTTTTGCGGATCCGTGATTTGCGGCCGTATAAAGGGCCACGGATGTGCGCTTGAGGGCTAAAGTCGTATATACCCCAAGATGGAACCAATAAAAACTACAGCTCAGGCCTCATGCACACTAGCATATTTTTTTCCTCCCGTAAATACTGGCGTAAATACGGGTCCTTGGTCACACGTATTCAACCTGTATTCCACCAGTATTTACGGACCCTTGCCCGTAAATACGGGTCCGATGTCACCAGTATTCCACCCGTATTTACGGACCTGTTTTCTCTGCACTAATCGGCAGCCCCTTCTCTCTATCAGTGCTGGAAAGAGAGAAGGGGCAGCGATTGAAAGTAAAAGAAGTTCATACGTACCGTTGTCTTGGTGACGCCTCCCTCTTTTGACATCCAGTCCGACCTCCCTGGATGATGCTGCAGTCCATGTGACCGCTGCAGCCTGTGATTGGCTGCAGCTGTCAGATGGGATGAAACGTCATCCTGGGAGGCCGGACTGGGGGAAGAAGCAGGTAAGTTAACTTTTAATACTATTAACTCCAGCGGTAGTCACTGTCCCGGGTGAAGAATGAGTTACTGCCGATCAGTTAACTCTTTCAGCACCCTGGACAGTGACTATCCCCTGACGTCGCCTAGCAACGCTCCAGTAATTACGGGTGCACACACGTAGCCACCCGTAATTACGGGCGTTTTTACGTTTGTGTGCATGAGGCCTCACCATGTAAAAAAAAAATCAAGCCCTCACCATACCTTACAACTTTCAAGTATCACAAAGAGAGTGTAACGCATCGCGGCATATATTTTTTTTTTAAGCCACGCCTCTAACCCCACCGAATCCTTGACCATACACACCCAGTTCAGCCGACACAGTATCATGCTCCCATAGTGCCTCCCACGGAGTATAATGCCAAATAGCTGCCCCCACACAGTATAATGCCCACTAGCTGCCACTATACAGTATAATGCCCCTATAGCTACCACCATACAGTATAATGCCCCCATAGATGCACCCATACAGTATAAAGCCAACACAGATACCCCCATGCAGTATAATGCCCACACAGATTCTCCCATGCAGTTTAATGCCCCCACAGATGCCCCATACAGTATAATACCCACACTGATACCCCCATGCAGTATCATGCTTAAACAAATTCAAAAGTTATTCAGCACATTATATATTATCCTAATAAAAAAAAACAAGTTGTCCTGCAAAAGACAAGCACTCATACAGCCGACGGAAAAATGAAAAAGTTATGGCTCTTGGAATGTGGGGAGAAAAGAACAAAAAAAAAGACACATGGCCTGGACTTTAAAGGGATTGTCCAGCTTCTGACAACTGATGACCTATCCACCGGATAGGTCATCAGTATGTCATCGGTGCGAGTCCGACACCCGGACCTCGCACCGATAAGCCGCTCCGGTTGCCTGCGGGCACCAGATGTTGTGGTGCATAATGCTATGGACGGAGCCCAGAAGCAGCTGGCTCCGACCATTGCATAGCGGCCGTGCTGCAGAACTGCAGGTCCGCTCCTATTCACCTAAATAGGAGCAGAGCTGCAGTACCGCAGCTCGGCCGCTATTCTGTCGCTGGAGCGAACTGCTTCCGGCATGTACGTCCGGTGCACCGGAACAGCTGATCTGTGCGGGGCCCTGGTGTCGGGCCCCACAGATCATGTACTGATGACCTATCCGGTGGATAGGTCATCAGTTGTCAGAACATGGAAAACCCCTTTAAGTGGGGAAAGTAATAGTGAGCCCCCTTGCCTGCTGGGCCCCTGTGCAAATTCACAGGTCGCGTATATGGTATGTCAGCCCCTGAGAGGGAAAAAAGTACTTTTAAAATAGACTACATTGCCAATGCATGGGATTAACCAAAGATCCTAAAGCACTGGTATTTGGGTAGCGTGTGTCACCATTGTTTAGTGCCACATGGCATCTATAGCTATTTTTTACTCATTCTGATTCACTGTTATTGGAGCACTGTAATATTTGGGACCTGTTGGGCAAATATAGCATGTCTTGGTGTTTATTTTTATTTTTTTACAGAAATTGAGTGGTGATCTGTTGACGCACGATTAGGAAAGTGAGTGTTAGTATGGGGGTATAATTTACCAGTATATAGATCCTGCCATGTCCAGCTGGAGTATACAGCCCAACATCCATTACAAAATGAAAACTTTTTGAATAAGAGGGTGTCAAAAATGGTCCGTGCTCTGGTTATATTAAAACTTCTGTTGGCCGCACTGTCTTATTGGCGCTTTCCGTATGAGGTCGCTGTCTCCACAGTCACTGCTGTCCAGGTTTGAACGTGCTACGTCTGTTTATTTGTGACTGCGGTGGGAGAAACAATGGCTGCCCCACTTTGGATTTGCATGAAAGAAGAGAAGCGTGCGGTGATTCGTTTTTTGTGGACTGAGGGTGTGTCTGGTGCCGATATTTATCTAACACTTTGCGCGCAGTCTGGAGAAAGTGTTTTGTCGTAAAGAAGTGTGTATGAATGGATAGAGAAGTTCAAGACAGGTGGCACAAGTGTCAGCCATGAAAAGGTGCTGGACGCCCATTCACGTCTACGACTGATGACATCATTTAGCGCGCACGTGAACTGATTCTATTGGATAGACGAGTATCCGTGGTTTATGTGAAGCCCTACGAGGACGAAGAATCACGCCTGATGAAGAGGTGAAGACAGCGGAGCATTCGTGGCTCACAGCTCAGCCTGAAACATTTTTTAATGATGGAATACGAAAGCTTGTTGACAGATGGACAAAGTGTATTGAAAAGCTGGGGAGATTATGTCGAAAAATGATGTATTTGTCTTTTCTGAAAGTTAATTAAAAAAATTCTACAGCCAGAGTGCGGATCATTTTTGACTGAACCTCGTATAATAAAGCTTGGACCAACCTTCACCCAAAAAGTATGGCATGCCCATGTGTTATCTACACTTTCTGGGTTGTGACCAGGCCACAGGGGGTAGTGGGGAATAGTTTGAGTACTCGGTAGTCTTTCAGTAGCAATGTTGGTGGTCAAGTGTACATGATGTCATAGAACTGCCTGTGATTTGTGCTTCCCGTACGGTGAAGGTTCCTGCTATAAAACACATAATTTGAGTTTGTTTAGTGCTCCAAATGATTGAAGATGTGCAGCTATGTGGAGCATTTCACTTACAGAGTGGAAGACATCATGAAACAACCATCTGAAATGGAGAAACAGCAGCCAACCATCTGAGATATTGCTCCGGGTTAGTGTTCTTATGCATCCTGATTTTCCTGGGCAGATTATTGAAACTTGAACTCTTACTTAAAGGCTATGTACACTTTTGAAATCATTTTTATTTTTTTTAAATGCCTACCACTGTGTTTGGTGCAGCTTTCAAAATACTTTTTATTCAAAATTATTTTTACTTTTTGAGATACAGCTGCTCGGTATCCTGTATATAGAGCAGCTGTATCTAGTGCTGAAACCTGTATCTGTCAGGTCAGCGGGACTGACGGGTTCAGTTACAGCGGGTCCTGCGTCTCTGACACGCAGGATCCACCTGTTATCGATCAGATCTAAGTTATGAACTTAGATGTGATCGGTAAGAGCTCGATCCTGCGTTTCGGAGACACTCCTGACTTGCTTACAATGAACCCGTCAGTCCCGCTGACCTGACAGATACAGGTTTCAGCGCTAGATAAAGCTGCTCTGTATACAGAATACCGAGCAGCTGTATCTCAAAAAGTAAAAATAATTTTTAATAAAAAGTATTTTGAAAGCTGCACCAAACACACGGATATCCGTAATCGCGGATAAAATACTGACACATTAGTTTCTATCGGCCACGACATTGTCCTGTATATTTATGGGGGTTGTCCAGGCCGTAGAAATGAGCTGCAAAAAATAGGACATGTCCTATTTTTTGCGTTTACGGACCGTGCTCCTATGCTTATTACTGTGAGCACGGTTCGCAAATGCGGGTGATAGTCTGCGGCCCATCCGTGCAGTATTTACTGACCGTAATTACTGCACGGTCGTGTGCATGAGGCCTTAGATTGTTACAACCTGTAAACCTTGAGGAATATTCTACCAGGGTGACTGCAGTTTAGTGTATGCCAACCTGACCAGCTCATGCTGAGGTTATAGAGTAATGTGTATTCCTGAACATTGGCAAGAGTAAAAAGCTGGAGGTTTGGGAAGGGCCTTAGGTCGGAAATGTAAAGGAAGGAAATCAGGCATTAGACTAGAGGAGTATAATAGAAGAGAGAGTATAAACTACTCAGGCATGGCACCATGGTGTATTTAACATGGTACTTAGTTTTTGACATGACTTGCTTGTATATCCTCTGAGCACTAGAGTTTCCTCTTACACCCTAAACCATTATGATGAGATTATCAGCCTTCCAATAGACTAATCTGTGGCCACTTTTACACGGCAGAATTTCGGTGACTATTTTGCATCAGTATTTAGAAGCCAAAACTAGGAGTGGGAACCTACTGAGAAAAATATATTATGGAAAGATTTGTACCCCTTCCGTGTTTTGGACCCACTGCTGGTTTTGGTTCACACATACTGATGCAAAAAACTGACGTATGAAAGTGGCCTTTATGGTATGGTAGGAAAATTAGGGTATATGCTTCGCTGGGGATAGGAACGTCATTATGTCAGTTCAATATTCACTGTGCATAAAGACAAAAACCGAACAAAGGAAAATGCAACACTTATGGGGCAACCCCCGGACACAAATACAGGCCACACCTTCTTAATGACATTTGAAGTGCCTCCATTAACAGCCCATCAGGATGACTCCCTTAAAAGTATCATTAGAGTACCCCCTAACAACATGGTGCGTTTTTAGTTATAAATAGGTCCAAACCTCTGTTTTAATCATTTAATTAAAATCTCAAAAATACTTTATAGCCCAATATTTGTGATACAGAGCTCCAAATCCATTGTTTCCGTTCATACAACTATATAATTACATTATACAATTCTAGTTTGCCAAAGCTTCCACAAGGGGGAGCTCACTGAATACAGATTCATACAGCAATCATTGAAGTTTATGGGAGCAATATAAATACATATGTACTGCTGCTAGCTCCCCTAGTGGTGACTGCCAGCAGTCTATGAAAGAGACTTTCATGCTCTGCCAGAAGCATGGGAGATCTCCCTTTTTTCCCCCTCAAACCACATGTAAGAGTAGTCAAGTATGAGTGAAGATAACTAATATGATAGCAGAAAAAGGGAGTGCTTATATAAAAATCAATGCAGATGAATAGTGACAGCCAATCAGGCAGCTGTTATTATTTTACTACCTGCCTTTACAATGTAATTTCATTGGTCAATATTGGGCATAGTAGTAGGCACAAGAAGTGGTCTATTGGTCTGACTACTATGGTAACATATCAGTTCAGGTCAGAGGTTGATAGGGTATGGTTTAAAGGAGTCCTCAACTTAGGTCCTGTTCACACTGAGTTTTTTGCAGGCAGAAAAAAATCTGCCTCAGAATGCCTTCAGGAATTTTGAAACAGATTTTGAACTGCCTGCACGTATTTTTCCAAGTTTTTTCGTGGCCATTGATGCTACTGCAAGGACCGGTGGTAAAAAAAAATTAGCAAGAAACTAGGGTTTTTCTGCCTCCCATTGATTTCGATGCGAAGTCAGAGGTGGAAACCGCGGCAAGAAGCGACATGCCAAAAGCGTAAAAAAAAACGCCCCTGCCTCCCATTGAAATCAATAGGGGCCGTTTTTTGGGCTGATTCCGATGTGGTTTCACGTAACACGTGCAGATTTAGCTGTGGATTAGTTGTCGAAAAATATCCGCATCAAATCCGCTGCGTGTGCGGGTATCCTAAGGCCGGGTCCAGATGTGGCAGATATGCTGTGGATTTGCAGTGTATAGGGTGAAAATGACTGCAAATCCATGACAAAATCTGCATGTAACACGTAGAATTTGCCAAAAGTTTGGCACGGATTTGCTGCAGATTGGCGGCCGAAATTATCCATCATGTCTGGTCTTAAGCCTAAGCAGGCCCTGCAGAATTAGGCTTTATTCACAAGACCGGGTGTAGAATTTTTCACAGCCGATTTGCACCCATGTGGGACCCGTTTTCATGGATCGCTTATAGACTTATCTATTGAGGGATCCGGGAAAACCGGCAAAAATAGGACATATCCTAGTTCCTCCCGGGCCGTTCACATAGTCCGTTAAAAAAAATGGCCTTGTGGATAGCCCCATAGACATGCATTGATTTTAATACGGCCGGTAAAAGAACAGCTGTCACACAGACGATTACCCCTGTCGTCTGAGTAGGGCCTTACTGATCTTGAGTGAACCAGAAGTGGTAGGAGGGGGGGGGGGGGCTCTATGTGTGTTCCTGCAGAGAGGTACAAATGAGTTAAAAAGGAAAAAAACAAACAACTCATTAAAGAAAAAACAATTACCCAAAACCGACTTTGAAGGAATTATGTTCTTGTGAGTCTCCAGCTTTAAAGACGATGTCTAACGATCTGAGAAATAAAAAACAGTCTGGAAGGAATACTTGAAGAAAGTTTAGAAATATTTACACTTCGCCAACATTCATCTTCCTAGTTTTGCATTAGCAAAACACAATGTCAGGGGGGAGGGCACTGAACTCTTCTTTTCCAGCTAAGATTAGGCAAAGATAAGAACCACATTTTGTGATTTCCATATTTAGCAGCATTTCATGTGCTCAGTAAACAGGTCTCTCCTACTCTCCCATATTTACCATGGGCACAGGGGGCAACAAAGAAATGGGAGTGCGGCCATTTAATAATTTTTTTTGCCTATTTTGGGTTTAACACAACACCACTGGACGGTTGGACATCTCCTTATTCTGAGATTAAAGGGGTTTTCCAGCTTCTGACAACTCATGGTCTATCCACCGGATAGGTCATCAGTACATGATCTGTGGGGGTCCGACACCTGAACCCCGCACAGATCCACTGGTCCGATGCCTCCGTGCATCGGACGTACAAGCAGTGGAACCGCGGCAATAAAGGACACGCCGCTTTTTTCCTGTGAGAGGGCGAAAGCCGCTTGGGAAAAAAGCGCCTCTGCCTACTATTGAAAACAATGGGAGGCGATTTCGGACGTTTTTTGGCACTGATTCCGACGCAGTTTCCAAATGGTGAATGTGCTTATTTATGTAACAATATATCCTGCTGCTTCCTTAAAGAGGCAGATTTGCCCTTCAGGAGTCTAGGAAAGCTTGGTGAAATGGCTGAAGACTTTTTAGCAATTTTACAGAAAAGGACAAATCAAAGACTCATATTTATTGGTGTTTTTTATTCTGGTTTAACACGGTCATTAAGGCTCTGGAGTTTCCGTCACTTTTGACGGCAAAAGTATAGCTCTGCATGCGGTACTATTCTTGCCTCAGAACGACGGACCCCAATATAATGGGGAGTATCAGGGGGCGTTTGGATTGGTGGTACGGCAAATCCATTATAAATGGAAGCCATGACGTCAGTGTGAACAGAGGCTTTCTCAGCTGCTGTTGCTGTCCACAGGATTCAACCAGATTTTAAGAACACTTCGGGTATGTACACACACACTAATTACGGACGTAATTCGGGCATTTTCGCCCCGAATTACGTCCGAAAAATGCGCCTCGATAGCGTTGACAAACATCTGCCCATTGAAAGCAATGGGCTGTTTGTCTGTTCACACGAGGCGTATATTTTTACGCGCCGCTGTCAAATGACGGCGGTAAATAGACGCCCGCGTCAAAGAAGTGACCTGTCACTTCTTGGGGCGTAATTGGAGCCGTTATTCATTGACTCCAATGAATAGCAGCGCCAATTACGTCCGTAACTGATGCGGCGTTCAAGCACCTGCACATGCCGTTATGGCTGAAATTACGGGGATGTTTCCTCCTGAAAACATCCCCGTAATTTCGGCCGTTACGGACGCTGCCGTGTGAACATACCCTTAGGCTGGATTCACACCAGCATGTTACGTCCGTAAAGGACGGAACGTATTTCGGCCGCAAGTCCCGGCCGAACACAGTGCAGGGAGCCGGGCTCCTAGCATCATAGTTATGTACGACACTAGGAGTCCATGCCTCGCTGCGGGACAACTGTCCCGTACTGTAATCATGATTTCAGTACGGGACAGTAGTTCCACGGAGAGGCAGGGACTCCTAGCGTCGTACATAACTATGATGCTAGGAGCCCGGCTCCCTGCAGTGTGTTCGGTCCAGGACTTGCGGCCGAAATACGTTCCGTCCTTTACGGACGTAACATGCTCGTGTGAACCCAGCATAATGTAAACTATTGCAGACCATACAAACTGGGCCAGTTGCCCTTAGCAACCAATCAGACTACTGCTTTCATTTTCTCCTGTACAATTTAGAAAATGAGAGCTGTAATCTGATTTGTTACAATGAGCAAAGGTTTACAAATTAAAAATGTCACCAATTAGAGTTCAGGTTCTTTTTCTAACCTGCACAGGAAAAAAATGAAAGCAGTGATCTGATTGGCTGTTTGGGCAACAAGGATACTTTTTCAATGAAGCAATGGCTGCCTTTCTGTCTGCTGTCCTACATTACATACAGTATGCCCAGCATTCAGGGCTGGTCACATATCTTGTGTAATGACAGTTATAAATACATACTTGCCTACTCCAAATAAGGCAATTTTTTTGTAAATACGGATCATACCCCCACCAGACTATCATAGTTGCCAACATTTGATTTTTTTTTCCAGGAACACTTAGGGTGTGGCACCTTTGGTGGGTGTGGCTTTATTTCCAGAATTTCTGCATACAAATAAACAAACCAAAATGTCTGCACTAGTTTGACGGACAACTACTATGGTGGCCGGTATCTCTCTCTGGTTTTCTGGTTGTATACAGGCAGGTGATGTCTCACTTTATCACTAGGGCTAGGCGATATGTGCTGACCACTACTGGTAGCGTAAAAAAATAACAGCATAGATAGTGCCACACTCAGTGCCCCTTGTACATGGTGCTACACACTGCTCCCTGTAGATATTGCCATGCACTGCTCCCTGTACATATTACCACGCACTGCTTCCTGTAGATAATGCCACATGGCCCCTGTCACGATCTAGGGGTATGTGGACCCACTAGGCCGCTGGCCAAACAACAGTCTATATAAAAGTCTATGCAGAGTCCTAGCAAAAGAGTACCTGTAAGAGTCCAGACAGTAACAGAGGCTTTGGCACAGTTGGAGCTTGACGTAACGGATGACGCCAGACATGGCGGATGACACCAAATGTGGCAGATGACACCAGACGTAGCAGATGATACCAGATGTGGCAGATGATACCAGGCAGAACAGATGATACACTCGACTCCAACTAAAGGCTTAGACTCCGGAAACAAACACAGCAACAGGATATAGGTAGTAGGATACGGGAACACTGGGAGCAGGAAACAACTAAGGGACCGTTTGCAATACGGACATGGGTAGACAACAACGCTCAGGCAAGGAGTAGAGGGGCAGAGTCCAGTTTATAGTCCAGGGTGATCTGGGGATTGGTTAGTGAACTTTTAGTATGCGCGCTAACCCTTTAAGGCTGGGGACGAGCGCTCGCACCCCAGAAGACAGTCCAGGGCAGGACAGCCGCATGAGCTGGCATCTCTGAGGAGGGAAACTCTGGCAGGAGACCAGGAGTCTGCGGTCGCGGCCGTCTGACGGTCGCGGCCGTCTGACGGTCGAGAACCGGAGCATGTAGACGTAGTCAAGACAAACCCTGCAGAATAGGGTTGATAGCTTTAGGCAAGACGAGAAAGGCAATCTGTTCCAGGTGACTTGTAGTGTCAGCGGTTCAGTGCTGGACACAATAGGATCGGGCAATGGTAGTCCATTCACAGAGGCAACAGCCAGGGGTCTCTCCATAGGAACCGTGGGTAGATGCAGGCGATCCACTAGATCCTGCTGGATAAAATTTGCAGCTGCTCCGGTATCCAGATAGGCAGAGGAGGTGTGTGATCATTCTCCAGAGACAATAGTTACAGAAATAGATAATTTGGGAGAGGATTTGGCGTTTTTCCACCTACACTTGTCTCTCCAACCAACCCTAGGTTCTGGCCATTTGTAATACGAACATGGGTAGTCAACAACAATGCTCAGGCAAGGAGTGGAAAGGTGGAGGCCTTTTTATAGTCCAGGGTGATCTTGGGATTGGTAAGGGAACTTTTAGTACGCGTGCGCGCGCTCTCTCCCTCAAGGCCAGGGACGAGCTCACACCTTTGAAGACAGTGCAGTGCAGGGCAGGGCAGGGCGGCCACGCGAGCTGCCCGAGGAGGGAGACACTGGCAGGAGGCCAGGAACTCTGCGGTCATGGCCGACGGTGGGAGATGGCGGCAGTCCGCAACTGCAGCCATTACAGCCACCGGGTAGATAGTGCCACAGTGCCCTCTGTAGATAGTACCACACATCCCCTTTTTAGATAGTGTCACAGTGCCCGCTGTAGATAGTGCTAAGGACGCAGATACAATTGAATGTGGCAGTTGCCTGGACACATCCCGTGACAGTAATTTACCAGGACTGTCTCTGTAAATTTGAGACAGTCCCGGCAAATTCGGGACTGTGGCCAGCTATGAACAATGCTATTGCATACGGTTGTAAAAAAATAAAAAAATAAAAAAGGTATACCGACGTATACAGCATGAGAAGCCAAAATTGTGTTCTTATGGCCTCTGTCAGGTGAATAGGTGCCTATGGATATGTTTTACGCATGTGACAAACTTCCCCGGCTCATATCTCAAGTGGTTACTGTTATCGCAATGTGAACTCAGCCTTATTCATAAAAAATGTGTCCTCCTTACTCTCCCAGAGAGCATTTCTAAAAAGTAAGCCAATATGCATAAATTTACTGGTTTAACATGGAGCCACAGTCTCTGCCCTTATGCTGGCATTATCCCCGATAGTCCATGGTACATTGTCTTGTTTAGAGTAAAGGTCATTCTGGCCTCAGGTCCATAGGACAAATAGCTCTACTGAAAAAAAAAAAAACATGACTCTTTCCCAAGATATTCTTCATGCTACTGACAAATCGAACCAATGAGCTATTGTTTGTTAATTTAAGCAGCAATAAATATTTAGGCTGGCACAGTCCCTTTCCCTTCTGTCAATGCCAGCGGACTTTAGCCTGGGTACTTCAGAAGATAACTCTGGCCTCATGCCCTTTCTTTACTCCTACACAAGCTGGATCCTTTCAGAACATTTTTTTCTGACACTTGGATGTGAGTTAGGAAAAATGTTGCATTTTTTAGCAAAGTTGGACCCTATACCGCCCTCCTGCAAGGTAGTCTCGTCTGTAAAACACGTGCTATGACAATGGGGTTGCTTTTAGGAGTGTCCATTGTACAATTTACCAGGCCCTCTGAGGTTGGTATTCAATTTGTCTCGAAGCAAGAACTTGTTATATGTATAAACAGGACGATTTAAGCTTACTGCTTTGCTCAGACTACAAGAGTCACCTTGTACGTACAACATTGCAGACCTGTCTTATCTACAAACCGGGCTGAAAACAGAAATGGGCAAGGATCTGAGGTATCTGTTGAATCACAGATCTGACCGTGAACAAGTGTCATTGTATGATCATAGCAAGTATAGAGACACATTGTAAATATTTGTTAGCGAGTCTGACTCCGTAATAAATAATAATTTCTTGGCCCCGCCATTTTTTGAGTTGACTATAGGTCAAGATACTTGCCTAGCAAGGCATTATGCAAACCTCAGCCAGGGGCATCACTATAAAAGGTGAAGTGGTAGCAGTCGAGCTCATGCTATGTTGTCTGAAGATGGTAGGTGGGGAGGCCTGTTCCAAATTTTGCATTGGGGCCAGGGCCACCATCAGGGGAGTACTAGTGGTACCCGTATCGGGCCCAGATGCAAGTGTAATAAGAAGGGGTCCGCCTGCCACCCGGCAGTGGCGTAGCTATAGGGGTCGCAGCAGTTGCAATTGCCACCGGGTACCGAAGTCAGGGGGGCCCGCGGTGCCACGCAACATGTCTATAAAAAGTTGCTTTAGTAACTGGGGCCTATGTAATAAAATAGACGGGCCCCTGTTACTATAGTAGTAACAATATACTTACCCTACTTGTTCTGGCACAACGTCGCAACACTGGATGGCGTCAGGACCTCTGCTGCACTCTGAGCCGAAGAGGAGGGTAAGTATAACATAACTGTCTGCTGGCCTCTAACATGGTGTGATCCTGTCTGCTGGGCCCTGTATCTAAGCCTACATAGGAGGCTTAGATACAGGGCCCCAGTAGACAGTAATCTTATACTGTATAAGATTACAGGCTGAGGGGGCATAACATGTGGTAGGTTTAGATACAGGGTCCAACAGACAGTATCACACATGGGCCCCGTATCTAAGCCTACCACATGTGTTACTAATGTTTTTTTTTGTGTTTGTGCGGTTTTTACAGGTTCGGTTGTTGGACTACATCGGATTCGAGGACTACTTCAATGACACCGTTTTTTGTTATTTTCAAGAAAATAAAATCTTTTTTTCTGTCTTTGTATTTTTTTTAAACTTTATTACTACCGTCTGGATAATTGACAGCGTCCATTACAAAGGTGGGGCTTAATGTTAGCCGGTGAAAAGGCTAACACTTACCCCGCCCTTTATCACCCTGATTCCTCCACCACCACCACCATCAGGGCCGCCAGGAAGAGCCGGGTACGATCCAGTCCCCGACCATCTGTAGTGATGGTCAGGTACTGGGGTGGCCGCATGCTGGCATTATTAGGCTGGAAAGGCCCCAAAACAGCGGGCCTTCCAACCCTGGTAATGCTAGCCTGCTGCTACTAAGTTGTATCTGGCTGGTTATGAAAAATGGGGGGAGCCCACATCATTTTAAAAAAAATAATAAGTAAAAACGATGTGGGGGTCCCCCCCATTTTTCATAATCAGACAGATACAACATAGCAGCAGCAGGCTAGCATTAACAGGGTGGGAAGGCCCACTATATTTGTTTTGTCCCAGCCTATGGCTGCCCCAGTACCCAACCATCACTACAAATGGTCGGGTATTGGATCGTACCCAGCTCTTTCCGGCACCCCTGGTGGTGGTTGGTACCGGGGTAATAATGGGGGTTAGTGTTAGCCTTTTCACCGGCTAACACTAAGCTCCACCTTAGTACTGGACACGGCCATTACTAAGGCGGTAGTAATAAAGTTTAAAAAAAC
Organism: Rhinoderma darwinii; assembly: GCF_050947455.1. NCBI lineage: Eukaryota > Metazoa > Chordata > Amphibia > Anura > Rhinodermatidae > Rhinoderma > Rhinoderma darwinii. The sequence continues at coordinate 51,364,438 of NC_134699.1, forward strand.
AAAAGGACATAATAGAAAAAAATAATTGATTGAAATAAAAAAAAAAACACACAACCTGCTTTAACCATTTTATTGAGAATAAAAACGGTCATCTAAGTAGTCCTCAAATCCAAAGTAGTCCAACAACCGAACATGTAAAAAACACCCCAAAAAAATTTTGTAACACATAAAAAAAAAGCAAAACAATGATTATACTTACCTTTACTGGGTCCAGCGCTGGAGGCGCAAATGGCAGCGAGCTGGGCCCTATATCCATAGCAATAGGGTCGTAGTGCTACATATATATCAATGGGCTTAAACTGCAGACTCAGCTTTAATTGCGGGTATTCACATCCTAATTTGAGGAAAGGTTTAGGAATTACAGCTCTTTAATATGTAGCTGCCACTTTTTCAAGGGACCAAAAATAATTGGAAAGTTATCTCGAAAGCTAATTAATGGGCTGCATGGGCTATTCCCTCGTTAATCGATCATCAATTAAGCAGCAGGTAAAAGGTCTAGAGTTGATTCCAGGTGTGGCACTTGCAATTGGAAGGTGTTGCTGTGAACCCACAACATGAGGTCAAAGGGGCTCTCAATGCAAGTGAAACAGACCATCGTTAGGCTGAAAAAAATGAAGAAATCCATCAGAGAGATCGCACAAATGTTAGGAGTGGCCAAATCAGCAGTTTGGTACACTCTTGAAAAAAATAATAAAAAAGAGCGCCCTGGTGATCTTGTGAACTCCCAAAGGCCTGGACGTCCACGGAAGACAATAGTGATGGATGATCGCAGAATCCTTTGCATGGTGGAGAAAAACCCCTTCACAACATCTACCCAAGTGAAGGACACTCTCCTGGAAGTAAGTGTATCAGTATCTAAGTCTACCATAAAGAGAAGACTTCATGAGAGCAAATACAGAGGGTTCACCACAAGGTGCAAACCATTAATCAGACTCAAAAATAGAAAGGCCAGATCAGACTTTGCCAAACAACATGTAAAGAAGCCGCCCAGTTCTGGAACAGCGTGAAACTAAGATCAACCTGTACCAGAATGATGGGAGGAAGAAAGTATGGAGAAGGCTTGGAACGGCTCATGATCCAAAGCACACCACATCCTCTGTAAAACATTGTGGAGGCCGTGTGATGTCATGTTGGAGGCAGTGTGATGGCATGATGGAGGCAGTGTGATGGCATGGTGGAGGCAGTGTGATGGCATGGTGGGGGAAGTGTGATGGCATGGTGGGGGCAGTGTGATGGCATGGCTGCCAAAGGCACTGGGTCACTAGTGTTTATTGATGATGTGACTGGAGACAGAAGCAGCCGGATGAATTCTGAAGTGTTCAGGGATTTACTTTCTGCTCAGATTCAACCACATGCAGCAAGGTTGATTGGACGTCGCTTCACAGTACAGATGGACAATGACCCAAAACATACTGCGAATGCAACCCAGGAGTTTATACAGCAAAGAAGTGGAATATTGGGCAATGGCCGAGTCACCAGATCTCAACCCCATCGAGCTGCATTTCACTTGCTTAAGACAAAACTTAAGGCAGAAAGAACCACAAACAAGCAAAGACGCTGCAGTAAAGGCCGGGCAAAGCATCACAAAGGAGGAAACTCAGCGTTAGGTGATGTCCATGGGTTCCAGACTTCAGGCAGTCATTGCCTGCAAAGGATTCTCTACAAAGTATTAAAAAACAAAAACACATTTTATTCATGGTAATGTTAATTTCTCCAATTACTTTTGCGCCCCCGAAATGAGGAGGCCATGTAGAAAAATGGTTGCAATTCCTAAACGTTTCACAGGATATTTTTCAACCCCTTGAATTAAACCTGAAAGTCTAAACTTCAATTTCATCTCAATTGTTTCATTTCAAATCCAATGTGGTGGCAGCAGAGCCCAAATCATGAAGATTGTGTCACTGTCCAAATAATTCTGGACCTAACTGTACATACACATATACACATATCCATACACACGCACACAAATTTTTTGTTGTTGCGGGGGACATATGTATTGGGGCTATTGCCCCAAACATTTTAAGACCTTAGCGACACCCCTGGCTGCTAGTGCTGCCACCCAGCGAAGCAGTTCCCTTAAAGCCGTCTGTATCCCCCTCCCCAGGGCACCTGCCATCTTTTGTCTTGCAGGTCCCTGACCCCCCCCCCCCCCCCTGCCATCTGCTTTTCACCTCTACCATAACAGAGCCCCTATCTCCCTCTGCACCACAGCTCCTACAGAGCTTTTGCCACTTTATGCCCCCCTGTCCCATGCAGTGCCCCTTCCACCTTCATACCCTTCCTCCCCTAAGGTCTCTTGCACACGACCGTTGTGCCACTTGGGCCGTTTTGGAGGGCATCCGAGTGGCCCCAGATAGTCTTCACGGACCCATTCACTTTAGCGGGTGAATCGGCTCTGTGAAAAATGGTCCAAGTCTCCGATCCGAGGAAAGATAGAACATGTCCTATCTCTCCTCGGATCACTGACGGGACTCGGACGGTGCACTCGGCCGTGCGCATGAGCCGTTAGAAAGCCCTTTCCACCTTTTGTCTTCCATGTCCTTGCCCTCCCTCACAGATCCCCCACCACATGCTTCTGTCCACTCTCCCTCAAACAGAACCTGTCTCTTTCTGTATTTTCCGTCCTCTCACAAAGCCCCTGCCGCCCTACCTCCCGCAAAAACTAATTCTGCCTTACATCTGACCCACCTGCAAACTTGTGTTTCCTCTTAACCGCTTCGCACCCCCCATAAGTTCTTCGCAGTATGGGGCCCAGGAATTGCTGGTAGCAGACATGATTGGGGCCCAGGAGCTTCAAATTACGCCATTGCACACAACACCACTTTTGGTTGTAGTTATTGGTGGACGTCAGCAAGGACTCCCCAGTGAATAACGATTACGAGGCCCATACAAGTGGCTTTATCACACCAATACAAGTAGTTCTCTGCCATCCTATGGAAAATAGTCGCAGGTGACTTTTACCGCCAGGAGACACAATTATCATCAGTTGTTGCTGTATGCCAAACCCAAACAATGACAGATCATCCCTGGAGCATTAAACCAGTTCTGACTCCACGGCTAGAAGCATTGAGGCGATAATGAGTTAAAAACACCCACAGCAGGGCACATTATGAACTCATACTAAAGAAAGACATATGGATCCGTCATCATCTGCTTGTTGATTGTTTTTAACCAGGAACGGGAAATATTGTTTTCTATGCTGCAAAGTGGAAAAACAACTGACAAAAAACATCAAATAAGTCTAAATTCACATCACGGTTTAGGAATCTGTTGAAACGTCCTGTTTTTTTGTGATGTAGAAGAAAAAAAAACTGAAGTCAAACAGAATGGCGCAACAGGATGCCTAAGGCCACGTTCACATCTGTGTTGGAGGCTCCGTCAGAGGCCCCTGTCGCAGATCCGTCTGAGATTACAGAAACAATAGTGCGGCATGTTGCGCTATTGTTTCTGGTAAAACCACGTAAACCACAACAGAACCCATTAAAGTCACTGGTGGTATCCATGGTGCAACGGATCCGTCACTTCCGGTTTTCTCTTGTTCTGCTCCTGTGACGGAAACCCCCGACACAGTTGTGAACATTACCTGTAGCGTCCTGTTGCCAAGGATTTGCATAAGACAGTCTCCATTGGCTATTTTGTTGAGAAAACGAATCCCGACGAACACCTGACTTTTAACCATGACGGAAGCCTCATGGATCTGTTAGGGCTCTGTTCACATCTGAGTCGGAGGATGTTAGGGCACTCTGTCGCGGTTCCAGTTAAAAAGCAAAGCCTGCTGCGCTATTTCTTCTGGTAAAATAACAGACCCCCTGACGGAAATGCAACTGAACCCATTAAAGTCAATGGGTTCCAATGGGTCGTTCGTGTCCGTGAAGAAATGGCTCCGGCACTCCGTTTTTTTCAATCTTACGTGCCTACGACGAAACAGATGAACAAAGAAAAACTTAGGAGAGATGTCAAAGAAGTCTAACAGGGGGGGGAAAAAAACACACAAACTGACGGCCCCAATACAAAATCAATATATTCCAGCCCTGATGCAAACTCAATATATTCCGGCCCCAGTACAAAAATCTATATATTCCGGCCCCAGTACAAAACCTATATATTCCGGCCCAGTACAAAATCTATATATTCCGGCCCCAGTACAAAATCTATATATTCCGGCCCCAATACAAAATCTATATATTCCGGCCCCAGTCCAAAACCAATATATTCCGGCCCCAATACAAAATCTATATATTCCGGCCCCAATACAAAATCTATATATTCCGGCCCCAGTACAAAATCTATATATTCCGGCCCCAGTACAAAATCTATATATTCCGGCCCCAATACAAAATCTATATATTCCGGCCCCAGTCCAAAACCAATATATTCCGGCCCCAATACAAAATCTATATATTCCGGCCCCAGTCCAAAACCAATATATTCCGGCCCCAATACAAAACCAATATATTCCGGCCCCAATACAAAATCTATATATTCCGGCCCCAATACAAAATCTATATATTCCGGCCCCAATACAAAATCTATATATTCCGGCCCCAGTCCAAAACCAATATATTCCGGCCCCAATACAAAATCTATATATTCCGGCCCCAATACAAAATCTATATATTCCGGCCCCAGTACAAAATCTATATATTCCGGCCCCAGTACAAAATCTATATATTCCGGCCCCAATACAAAATCTATATATTCCGGCCCCAGTCCAAAACCAATATATTCCGGCCCCAATACAAAATCTATATATTCCGGCCCCAATACAAAATCTATATATTCCGGCCCCAGTACAAAATCTATATATTCCGGCCCCAGTACAAAACCAATATATTCCGGCCCCAGTCCAAAACCAATATATTCCGGCCCCAGTCCAAAACCAATATATTCCGGCCCCAATACAAAATCTATATATTCCGGCACCCAATACAAAATCTATATATTCCGGCCCCAGTCCAAAACCAATATATTCCGGCCCCAATACAAAATCTATATATTCCGGCACCCAATACAAAATCTATATATTCCGGCCCCAGTCCAAAACCAATATATTCCGGCCCCAGTCCAAAACCAATATATTCCGGCCCCAATACAAAATCTATATATTCCGGCCCCAATACAAAATCTATATATTCCGGCCCCAATACAAAATCTATATATTCCGGCCCCAATACAAAATCTATATATTCCGGCCCCAATACAAAATCTATATATTCCGGCCCCAATACAAAATCTATATATTCCGGCCATTATTGGATAGAGTAAGGAAAGTACAATTTTATTTCATGCAAAATCCAGTAGACAGTACGTAAAATCATCATGTCTCAGGTGCGCGAGACAATAGCCCCAGTATTAAAATTATCCTATATAACAGTCCTGTAAGAATATTTTTCAGAAACTGGAGATATTATATTGTTAGGGCGTGTAAATGACGTGTAAACGCATAAAATACGCTAGCATTTCTTATTAAGCGCTTTTTAAAATACAGGTGTTTTTGGCACGTTTTGTGCGCGCTATTTGGTGCGCAATTAGGACTCCAATTGACTAAGAACACTTGGCGCATTTTCGCCGCATTTTATGCATCAAAGATTCGACCGGACGCTTTTTTTTTTACACTACACGTTTTTAAAAATACTTGCGTAAAAAAATAAAAACCGCGTTTTCCTATTGATTTAAATGGGAAGCTTATTGAAGCATTTTTTTTGAAGCGTATTTCAGTGCGTAAAATGCACCAAAATACAAGTCAAAAACACGCCGTGTGAACAGGGCCTAATACAGCAGGTGGCATTCTGTAACGGGATAATATCAGTTATACCAGGATGTTAGAATATCTTAACACACAGTGCCATCTGCTGGCAGCATTAAACTATTGCATTCATAATTCTTGTTTTATGCCGTGCCAACTGTACCGTCAAATGTTAAGGGGATTGGTCACTATGACAGAAATTATTTAATGAGGGTTATATAATAGGTTGGTCATCATTAACAATTGTCTCTGTATTTACTTATATTTTACATTTCGGATGTAGTTCTTCCTTATGACATACAAAAACAGTACTGACGTTACTTCTGTCCAACGTTTTCTTCAATTGTTCAATTACATTATATATTAATATGGTTCCTGATGATGAAGGGGTTAATGGTGGTGGTCTAAGGGGGGTTTTTAGGTACTAAGAACCCCAACACACACCCACAAACCATCTGCGCCTCTAAATAGACATAGAGGCAAACAGAGACACACTGTCGGGCTGGAACATCCGAGTGGCAGAGGGTCCTGCGTTTGGCCAAGGCGATGACACAATATTGGGCCCAATTTGGATCTGACTTCGTGGCTAATCACTTGTCACTAGGGTCTATTTCTCATGGGTTGAAAATGAACCTATTAAACCTTATTTCTGACAAGTTCTGCGTGTTCAATAATAACGAAAAAACTTTCAAGGCAATTAAAAGACATGCACGTGTTCTGTATATATGGAAGGCGCAACTTTAGGCCCAGTTCACACTGAGTTTTTAGACGCGGAAACAGTCGGAATCAGCAGCAAAAAAAAAACGTCTGAAACACTCTCCCATTGATTTCAATGGGAGGCAAAGGCGGTTTTAGATGCTCTCTTTCTTCAACGTGGCGCTCAACAGCTGTGGGTGAAAAACGCAGTGAAAATCGTGGCAAGAATTTGCAGGCAGGTCAATATCTACCTCCAAATCCCTGAAGGAATTTGGAGGCAGATTTTTCTGCCTACAAAAAAAAAAAACTCAGTGTGAACAGGCCCTTAAAGAGGATCTGTCCCTAGTTTATTAATTCCCTATCTAACTAATCAAATAGTCGCTATGATGCTGATAACTACAGTGTAATTTGTTTTTTCAGAAACGTTTATTATTTGCAAAGTTCTGAGCATTTTTCTAAATATGCAAATGTGGCTATACTTGCCAAATGGGAGGTTAGGGTTTCTTTTCACTCTGGGCGGTGTCATGTTTTCTGTATGACGCTGTCCGCGGGCGTAACTAGGAAAGACTGGGCCCCATAGCAAACTTTTGACACACCCCCCCCCCAGGTGCCACAAGCAGCCCCCTTATAAATAGTGCCCCCTGTAGAATGTGCCATACAGCCCCCCTGTAGACAGTGCTATATAGCCCCAACCTATAGACAGTCACACCCCATTTGTAGATCGTGCCATACAGCTCTCCTCTAGATATCACCATAAAGCCCCCACTGTATATAGCGCTATACAGCTCCCACTGTATATAGTGCCACACGGCCCCCCTCCCTTGTAAGTGCCCCACAGCCCCCCCCCCCCTTAGTAGATAGTGCAGTGCAGCACAGCCCCCCCCCCCTTAGTAGATAGTGCAGCACAGCCCTCCTTGTGTATAGTGCCACACAGCCCCCCCCCTTGTGTATAGTGCCACATATTGCCCCCCCCTTGTGTATAGTGCCACACATTCCGCCATGTGTATAGTGCCACACAGCCCCCCCCCCCCCGCCCTTGTGTATATTGGCACACAGCTCCCCCTTGTGTATAGTGCCACAAGGCAATGGCGCATCCGAGAAAGTTGTATCAGACAGGGAGATGTCAATCAAACATGGAAAGTTGGGTTTGGAGGCAGGACTTTGTGACTCTTCAAGATAGCAGCACCGCCCCATGACCCTCTAATGAGTAATTAGCATATAGTGTGCGCCGTTTTAAAAGTGGATTTTAAATATTTTGCTGCATCTGAAAAAAACATACAAGGGAAGTTTGGAAATATTGTCAGGTCATGTATTACCGCATGGTGGCGGTTCAAGGGGTTAAAACTACCAGACAGGTTCCTATGAAATATACAATGAATTGAGAACAATTCCTTCTGCCCTGCAATTTTGTTATTATAAATATATCCTATATAATGACAGATCCAGAACCAAGCTCTGACATATATACAGTACCACAACCAAGATCAGTACATAAATACAGCACTAGAATCATGCCCATACATACAGCACCAGAACCAACCTCAGTACATAAATACAGCACTAGAACCAAGCTCAGTACATATATACAATAGCAGAACCAAGCTCAGTACATACATACAGCACCAGAACCAACTCCGTACATAAATACAGCACTAGAACCAAGCTCAGTACATAAAATACAGCACTAGAACCAAGCCCATACATATATACAGCACCAGAACCAACCTCAGTACATAAATACAGCACTAGAACCAAGCTCAGTACATAAATACATCCCCAGAACCAAGCTCGATACATATATACAGCACCAGAATAAAACGCAGTACTTAAATACAGCATTAGAACCAAGCTCCGTACATATATACAACAGCAGAACAAATACAGCTCAATTTAGTGCAACCCCTGCCGTATAAGTTTGTACTAAATTGTTTCCAGCTCCCAGCATGGCCCGAACAAATGTAAAGATATGCTGGGAGATGCTTTTTCACAAAAAAAAAGAATCATACCACCATCATCATCATCTCGCTGCAGATCATACAGTGACTACATTACTGATTAGAGGCAGAATAAACATTTACATTAAGTGACTCACCAGTGACATCTCAGATTCTACTTCTTTTCTTCTCCCTCTGGTCCAGACCTCTATGATGGATTTCTGCCGGCCATGACCCATTTCTGCAGTTTTCCGCTCAGATGTCTTCAGCTTCTCAGTTTTAAAACTTTTCTGCACCTATAAAATTCTCAGCACCTCTAACTATAATAGCGCCATACACTGTGTCCCCGATTATAATAGTACCATGCACTGTGTCCCACACACTGTGCCCCCTGTAGATAGTGCCCCCATAGCCCCCTGTAGATGGTGACCCCCATAGTGCCCTACATAGAAGCCCCTGTAGATAGTGTCCCACATACAGCCCTCTGTAGATCGGACTCCAGAGCTGCAAGGCAATAGTGCTAACCACTGAGCCACCGTGCTGCCCTACATATAGCTTCCCCTATAGTGCTCCACGTATAGCCCACCTCTGTAGTGTCTCACACATATCCCACCCCTGTACAGTGTCCTACATATAGAACCCCTGTAGCTTGTATGTCACAAGTAACCCACCCCTGTATATAGTGTCCCACGTATAGCCCACCCCTATAGAAAGTGCCCTAAAAATATCTCCCCTAGAGATAGTGCTCTAAATTTAGCCCACCCCTGTATATAGTGTCTCACATATAGCTCCCCCTGTATATAGTGCCCCACATATAGACCCCCCTGTATATAGTGTCCCACGTCCCCACATACAGACCCCCCCTGTAGATAGTGGCTCACATCCCCACATATAGACCCCCCCCTGTATATAGTGGCCCACATATAGACCCATGTATAGTGCCCCACATATAGACCCCCCCTGTATATAGTGGCACACATATAGACCCCCCCCTGTAAATAGTGCTCCACATCCTCACCCCCTGTAGATAGTGGCCCACATATAGACCCCCCTGTATACAGTGGACCCAAAAAACAAAAACAACTTTACATACTCACATGATCCCGTTCCCGCGCTATCCGATGGCAATGCAGCTCTGCTCTCTTCTGAGCAGGTCTGCTGGAGCTGAATGACGCGTCGTTCAAAGGCACTAATTGGCAGGGCAGAATGACTTGCCCCATCAATCAGCACCTTTCAAGCACGGAAGCGGCGCGATGACGTCATCACGCCGCTAGCGTCGTTGAAAGGAGCGGATTGGTGGGGCAAGTCATTTTGCCCCGCCAATCAGCGTCATTGTAAGGCGCTGAATGGTCGGGCACGGAACATGCCTGGCCATTCAGCGCTAATGCATGTATTTGTACCTGCGTGCTATAGACACAGGTACAATTACTGCAAGACGGGGTGGCTGTCGCCAGCACCACGGCCCCCTCCGGTGCTAGTGACGCCTACGGGCATAAGAGGGACTGTGTTGCCCGGCTATTCATGTTAGAGGTTCGGCGGCGCGGGCCCCATAGTAGCGGCGCTACCACTGTAGCAGTCTTAACAGCTGCTAGTGCAGCCACCGGGCATATGGGGGGGCGTCGGTTGGCGGCACGGGCCCCCTCAAGCCGCGGTAATTACGGCTGCTACCGCGGTAGTTACGCTATTGACGCTGTCCAATCAGCATACAGCTTCTCCCCCTTCCCTACCCAGCGACACAGTGTGATCATATAGTATACAGCTTCCATTCCCGACTGTGTTCAATCCAGCATTAATAGGACATGGTAGGTGAGGGATTAGAATTATATAATTCTAATTAATATTCTAGATTATTGAATAGTTAGGGCCCATGCATACGACCATAATTTGCATCTGTAATTACGGATAAAATGGAGGACCCATTCATTTCTAATGGCCACCTTTTCATATATTTACAGATGTGCATCCAGGCCGTAGGTATGATCCGCAAAATATAGAAAACGTCCTATTCTTATCCACAATTGCGGCACAGATTCGCCCATAGAAGTCTATGGGCGCTTCACCAACTGCGGACGGCTACGGATTTGCGGACAGTAAAAAACTCTTACGGTCGTGTGCATGAAGCCTTAGGGTATGTTCACACACCCTATTTACGGACGTAATTCAGGCGTTTTAGCCCCGAATTACGTCCGAAAATACGGCTCCAAAGCGGCAACAAACATCTGCAATTCATTTGAATGGGCTTTACGATGTTCAGTGCCGACGGTCATTTTTTTTTTTTTTTTTACGCACCGCTGTCAAATGACGGTGCATAAAAAAAGACGCCCGCGTCAAAGAAGTGCCTGTCACTTCTTGAGACGTAATTGGAGCAGTTTTCCCTTGACTCCATGTAAAAACAGCTTCAATTACGTCCGTAGTGGACGCAGTGACAAGCGCCTGCACATGCCATTACGTCTGAAATTCAGGAGCGGTTTTCTCCTGAAAACAGCTCTGTAATTTCAGCCGTAACGGAGGCTGCCGTGTGAACATACCATTAGAGAGAAGTATATTTACCTTTTAACCAAAGCAAAATTTTGCATTTTTTTTTTTTTTGTATAAAAGGTTATTTTTCCCAATATTAAAGGCAAAAGTAAAATTACTTAAAATTCCAGCTACAAATATTTATCACACATCTACTGTATAGGTAAGAAAATGTGAGATTGGAATAGGTTCCCACCCAATCAGTGAGAAGTGCGGGTCCCCCACTGATCAAGGTTTGTGGCTGCAATAACTCTATAATATGGCATCATTCGGACCTGGTAATTGTTGGACTATCAAATATTCTGGGTTATTGGACAATCACAAAACATTATATAAAATGTTCTTTTTTTTTTTTTTTTTTTTTTTTAACAGAATAGTATAATAATTGGTTCTTTACTAAAAATCCACGGTTTCAGATTTTGTAATATTTAAATTAAAGCGACCCACCGGTTTTCCATAAAAAAAATTGTAACAAAATATGGGGAATGTATAGTTTACGTTTCGGGTCACCTCCTTTTTATCGTCTTTTACCACGGATCCATGGTTTCCTAGCTTCCTTTGCAGTCAACTGAAATGGCCGCCAGCCCCCCAGAGTACCCTATGCAACCCGTGCTTCAGTAGTCACTGCCCCCTGCTCTCGAATGGAGCAGTGCTGATGACGTCAGCACAGGGTTCATCCTATATCTTCCCCTGCTGTTAGAAGCTGCATATCAAGTCACATCTCCACAGATAAGGAAGACAGTGCCACGGACTTAAAGACCAAGCACTCTTATAAAGAAAACTTCATTAATTACATTAATGAAAGTTTATACCGAACTATATTTTTGACAGGGTTCTGTCTGAAGCTGCAGCGGAGGAGCTGCATATAAAGCGTCACAGAAGAAGAAGGGACGTCATAGGGTAGTCTGAGAAGTTAGCGGATATTTTAGATGAATGTAGGGGAGTCAGGAACCAGCGGATCCACATCAGAAACGCTAAGAAGGGCATCGAGTACATAAACTATACTTTACCCGTATTATATAACATTTTTATGGAGAATATGGCATGATATTATATACTACTAAAGCTAGAAATGAATGAATGACACCTATGAGCTCTCTACAAACCCCTAAAAAAGAAATCTGTCAGGAAAAAAACTGGGATCTATAGATCCATGGTTCCCTCCGCTGAAGGATGGGGATTGGCCGAGGGGAATGGTATAGTTACCTTGGTCTTTACTGCAGGCAGCAGTGGAGTGAGAAGTATTTTACTGCAGCCTAGTTCCCTACCTTTTACTAACTACTTGCTTGAAATGCATTAGTAAAAAGGTAGGAACCTAGGCTGCAGTAAAATACTTCCCACTCCACTGCTGTCTGCAGTAAAGACCATGGGTAGGCACGGGTAACAGCAAAATGGATGCCTCTTGGGATGGGGAATAAGCATAAGAAGTATCACACTACTCTCTACCGGTAATAAAACCGTTAATTTATTTATTATTTTACAGTAAAATACTTTTACGGATTTAAATAACACTATTGTTTCTATCCTTGGCGCTATTATCTATAGGTTTACCAAATCACAAGTGCTTCCTATTAAAACTTCCATTATTTCAACAATTAAAAAAAAACAAAAACACAAAATTACCAAAGAGACAACTAAAACAGCCAAGGTATGTATCCAGTGAACCCGATCAGCAGGTCGGGACAAGGTAAAATGCAACACGAATGTTATTGGCTACCATTGTGTAGGTGGAACACTGTATTAATCCAGAGAAATTCAATATCTGCTTCCATTGCTTCAGTTTCTGGACGGATTGGTTTCAGCGGTTTTGGGCAAATTTGGCACCTAAATGCATTTCTCGTAACTAGGTCCTTGTTGTCTATGGCTCATGTCCACCTCGTTTCACATAGACGGGTTACTGGAAGAGCTTTTAGTAGTGGTATCTAGCATCAAGGAATCATGTACGTGCCACCATAAGTAACAGATCTACAGTTATGAGCACATGGTATTAAATCGAAGCTCTAGTTGGTTGGAGAAGTCTTCTTCACCCGAACCGTCCAGTTATAAACCCATCTGTTCCATTCTTGGGGGATGGACCACACAGAAGTAAATGCCAACTGCCCACAAAGAAGCAATTCAATGGAGGACACTGTTGGTCCAGATGACCTTTTCAGTAGTGGTTGCAGGATGGAGAGTAGGTAGAATCAGTCACGATTTCACAATGAATACTATGCAGGGACACGGACTCCAAAATATTTCCGCAGCTGCTCCAGGAACACGAAGGTCAAAACGGTGTGAGGAACCAGTCTGATGCCAGCTGGAACAAGACCCTGAGACCAAATGGGAGATGGTTAGAGATCAAGACCATTTCACCCAGGTGTGGAAAATGCCAGTTATATCCCCCCCGGATTTCGCTACCCTTTCCAATTTTGTAATCACCTTATAAAAGGCCAGTGGTCCCAGCTTTGCAGTCTCCGTTGCGCAGTGTACAACCCCCTAGAATATAAAAGGGTGTCAAAAACAAAACAAAAAAAACACATTACAAGTGAGTAATGCAACGTATAAACCAGCTGCTGGTGCAAGAGCGTATGTCTTACCCTGTACTCCCCCTTGGAATTCATCAGTCGTGTTTTCAGGACGTCCAAGGGCTGACAAAGGAATGTAGCACATCCGCCCTACGTGGGACAAAAGGCTGTGAGGCTTCTACAACTTCTTGTCAAGTTACTTCATTCATTCTAAGTGGGAGCTAGAAGCAAAAGCCTCAAAAACCCTAAAC